>NC_053024.1:462897470-463081805 GCF_003073215.2 Triticum urartu
GAACAACTTCTTGGCAAGGCTCCTTAGATAGCTCTCCAGATCGTCCCTTCTGCGAGCGATGCCTTCCATCTTCTCGCTCAGGTTGAGGTAATCCTTCTTCTAGCGTGTACACTCCCTGTTGGCTTCGTTCAGAGCAGATTTCAGCTTGGTATTCTCTTCTTCCAACTGGCCGACCGAAGCCAGTTTCTGTTCAGCCAGAGCGGTCCTGTCGTCAGCCACCTTACGAGCAGCAGCCAAATCCTGATCCTTCTTTGCCAGAGCTTCTCTCGGTTTTTCTGCAAAGAAATGATGATTGATTCAGAAATAGCAGAAGGGTACTCAAGCCTAAAACTGACCAGTCGACAAACTCGTCTTACCAGCGGCGCCGTCTCTGACCTCTTGCAGCTCTGTCCTGGCTAGCTCCAAGTCAAGGTTCAGTTGAATCTGCTGCCTCCCCAAATCAGCAAAGTGAGCTCCAAGATCACAAGATTTCTGAAATCAAAGGGGAGAAATTATTTTACAGCAAAAAACGACAAAGACATTAAGTACTAAGACTACGGTCGACTGCCCGCAGTACACCATAGTCTCGGGGACTACACCCAGTGGGTGCACTTTGCGTGCCCCCGCCGGTTCTGATCCCACTCGACCGGCCCGCCAGAGTCGAGTCCAAAAAAAAGAGAGAGAGAAAGTAGAACTCAGACTACAGTCGACTGCCAGCAGTCCACCGTAGTCTCGGGGACTACACCCAGAGGGTGCACTCAGCGTGCCCCCACCGGTTCTGATCCCACTCGACCAGATCGAGTGGAAGAAACAAACTACAATTCGGTTTTCACTCGACAAAATACAAAGACTAGAGTCGACTGCCAGCAGTCCACCATAGTCTCGGGGACTACACCCAGTGGGTGCACTCAGCGTGCCCCCACTAGTCCAAAAATTCAATCGACGCACCCAGTGGGTGTACAGATGCAAAGATTTTCGAAAAGAGTCTTCAGATAGCCGACTAACCTGAACGTTGCTCTGGAGAGCCGAGCTGGCATCATAGGCGGCTTGGCTGGCGTCCCGCACCGTCTTCATCTTCTCCATCATAATGCTCGTCTGGCGTATGGCTTCCCTAGCAGCATTCACCTCGTCCTCTGGGACATGATGAGTCGCAAAAACTGAAGGCGGGTCGACAGGGGCCTGAGCAGTCGACGAAGAAGGCAAGGCACTCGACAGTGGCTCGGCAAAGGTAACAGAACCCCGATTGACGCCACCAGCGTCCTAAACGACTGGTTCCGCCCTCAGTGTCGACTGTAGCGCCTCGCTTGCAGGAGTTCGCCTTTTCTTCCTTGTCAAAGGCCTCTCGGGCTCTTCATCATCATCAGGGAGGTCAATAATGTTGGGAGTTGTGCAAAGTTCAATTGCCAAAATCACGTCACCCAATGATGCACATTGCAGTTGAATCGACCGAACAAAGACAGTATAGCAGAAATCATACCCGGATTAGAAGTGACCGCATCCTCCATCACCTCATCATCGTCCCTGTAAGCTGAGGTCCCGGAGGTGGCAGCGCTGACAGTTCCAAAGTTCGTCCAGTTAAAACAAGAAAAACAAGCAGCACGGGGCGTCGAGTGAATACAAAGAGAGACACTCATGCGGAAGTGACGGGGATATCAATCTTGATCTTCGGCAACGCCTTCCAAGTCTTCGGCTCTGCAACTTTGGGGTGCTTTGGCGCCTTCTCAGTCAGGGTTGGGGAAGAGATCCGAGGATGCTTCGAAGACTGACCAGCCTGAGCAGTTACCTTGTCGCGGGCACTCGGCCGTTCTTGGTCAAGCTTGGATCGCCTCTCCCTGCAAGGGGGCGACTCGACTTCTTCTACATCGCTTGAGTTGTCGCTTCCTCCATCCTCTTCACCGTCGGAAGTCCACTCGCCACTGTCGCCACCACTCGCCTCGCCTTCCAGAGCTTGCTCTTGCTCCCCGTTGGGCATTGAATACATTTCAATAATTGCCTGAAAGAAAGCAGAGAGAACAAAGTCAGTCGACGCAGTCTAGGCGGCTGCGCGAGTGAATTCAGATTACAAGCAAAATCTCAGAATCAGACCTTCTCTGGTGCATGAGACTGGTCGAATGGAGGGACTCTCCTGGCCCCCCTGGGGTTGTCCTTGTTCCCGGTAATGCCTGACAGCCACTTCTCTAGGGTGTCGTCGTCGACCTCCTCCGGGTGGATCCGAGTGGAGTCTTCAAGACCCGAATACATCCACATCGGATGGTCTCGGGCTTGAAGGGGCTGGATGCGCCGCTGAAGGAAGACCTCCAAGAGATCCATACCGGTGACCCCGTCACGGATAAGCTGGACCACTCGATCGACCAGCACCCTCACATGCACCTTCTCCTCCGGGAGCACCTTCAAGGGGGATGGTTTCCTCACTCGGTCCATGGTAAAGGGAGGGAGGCCAGTCGACTGCCCTGGTGTCGACTGGTCTTTACAATAAAACCAGGTCGACTGCCATCCGCGAACTGAGTCGGGAAGAATCATGGCCGGAAAGGAGCTTTTTCCTCTCATCTGGATACCAAGACCCCGCACATCTGGATCACTTGGGTCCTCTCGTCACTCGGATTGGCCTTTTTCACTGTCTGGGAGCGACAAGTGAAAATATGCTTGAAAAGACCCCAGTGAGGCCGGCAACCCAGGAAATTCTCACACAAAGAAATGAAAGCGGCGAGATAAACGATTGTGTTGGGAGTAAAATGGTGGAGTTGTGCCCCAAAGAAGTTCAGGAATCCTCGAAAGAAAGGGTGAGGAGGCAAGGAAAATCCACGGTCAACGTGGGTGGCAAGAAGAACGCGCTCACCCTCCCAGGGTTGCGGCTCTGATTCCTTCCCCGGAAGCCGCGCCGAGTCGTAGGGGATCAAACCTCCCTCGGCCAGGTCGTCAAGGTCTTCTTGGGAGATCTTCGAGTGGATCCAGTCACCCTGGATCCAGCCCTTCGGCAGGCCGGTTCGCGAGGAGGATCCGCCCTGACCGGTCGCCTTCCCCTTTGACCTCGCCGTCGCCTTCTTTGCCCGCTCCAGAGCCGCCGTCTTCTCCTTCCCCATCGTCGCCGGCAAGACGCGTACGGAACGGCGGCGCGAGAGCGAGAGTGGGCGCAGCGGAGGAGCGTGAAGAGGAGAAGAGATAATGGGGACGCACTGTTCGGGAGACCTCGGTCCAACGCCTTATATGAGGCCGCTTCCGAGTGGCTGACTGGTAGGCCCGGGTGGTTCTGTCAAATCCCGTAACGATCGCGCGCGCGATACGTGGCGAAAAAGGTGGCGCGGGGATCGAGGCGACTCCGCTCTATCCCATCCGATTACTGCGGCCACCCCCGTCCCGCGCGCTTCCCAAAATTTGGATCCCGCGAAATCTGCGGGCAGCAAACAACTTGTCAGACCAAAGACCTCCTCCGCACCGTCACTCGGAGCCCTACAAGTAAATAAACTCACTCGATGAAAACTAAGAATGGATCAAGGCGACTGAAAAGGAAGTTGTTGTCATCACTCAAGTTCGTTGATCCGAAACAAGATAGGCTCATGGCATGAAAAACGAGTCGGAGAAGTTCTCAACTCCTTCCCCACTCAAACCTCGATCCATTCGGGGGCTAATGATGAAGCTATGTACCTAGGGTAGGTTCATGGACCTGTCCTAACTGCCCTACCCAAGGACATCTCTAGAAGAAATCACCTTTCAATCGACTTGGAGGTGTTCCACTCGACAGACTCGAAGACACTCGACCAAGAAGCAATCACCCGACCAAGATCCAACCACTCGACGGCCAGGAGACCTAAAATCACTCCGCACGCTAACGGTCGGTCATTAAGTAGCTTTTATGGTCATCATAGCACTTTATTACTAGCGTTACCAGTAACGCCCTGCCTTAATGTACATTGAACCCTTTGTAACATGGGCTGGCCGGGGTCCTGGCACACTCTATATGCCACCCCCCTCCTCCGAGACAAGGGTTCGCACCCCTATAATTCATACTCGCATAATCCAGTCGACCGCCTCTGGGCTCCGAGACGTAGGGCTATTACTTCCTCCGAGAAGGGCCTGAACTCGTAAACCTTGCGTTCTTACAACTTCTCCATAGCTAAGATCTTGCCTCTCCATACTTACCCCCTACACTACTGTCAGACTTAGAACCACGACAGGTTTGGAAGAGTGTCAACTTTAGATCCCACATATTTGGATAATGTTCAATCTTATGAAGTATTTGATAAAAGTGGGTTTGGAGAGGTCATGACTTCAGTTGATGTTAATCCCACTATTTTGGAAGAGTGTCAACTTTGCATACATGTGGATCATGTTAAGAATATGTTTTGTGATAGATATATTGTTGAATTTGATTATGATCCTAAATGTAATTATTATGAGAGAGGAAAATATGGTGGTAGAAATTTTCATGTTACTAAATTACCTCTCGTTATGTTGAGATTGTTATTGTTTCTTTTCGCTTCCTTGCATATGCTAGTTTTTGCTTGCCTTGATAATTTGTTTGCCTATAAGATGCCTATCCTTAGGAAGTATGTTAGACTTAGATGTGTTTGTCACATGTTTTATGATGCTCTCTAATTTGGTAGGATTTTTCGAGTTACAGAAGTATTCGAAACCTACAGGTTACTACAGACTGTTCTGTTTTTGACAGATTCTATTTTTCGCGTGGTGTTTGCTTATTTTGATGAATCTATGGCTAGTATCGGGGGGTATGAACCATAGAGAAGTTGGAATACAGTAGGTTTAACACCAATATAAATAAAGAATGAGTTCATTCCAGTACCTTGAAGTGGTGGTTTGTTTTCTTATACTAACGGAGCTCATGAGATTTTCTGCTGAGTTTTGTGTTGTGAAGTTTTCAAGTTTTTGGGTAAAGATTTGATGGATTTTGGAATGAGGAGTGGCAAGAGCCTAAGCTTGGGGATGCCCATGGCACCCCAAGTTAAAATTCAAGGACAACCAAAAGCCTAAGCTTGGGGATTCTCCGGAAGGCATCCCCTCTTTCGTCTTCGTCCATCGGTAACTTTACTTGGGGCTATATTTTTATTCACCACATGATATATGTTTTGCTTGGAGCGTTTTGTATGATTTGAGTCTTTGCTTTTTAGTTTACCACAATCATCCTTGCTCTACACACCTTTCGGAGAGACACACATGAATCAGAATTTATTAGAATACTCTATGTGCTTCACTTATATCTTTTGAGCTAGATAATTTTGCTCTAGTGCTTCACTTATATCTTGTTAGAGCACGGTGGTGGTTTTATTTTATAGAAATTATTGATCTCTCATGCTTCACTTATATCATTTCGAGAGTCTTTTAGAACAGAATGGTAATTTTCTTTGGCTATAAAATTAGTCCTAATATGATAGGCATCCAAGATGGGTATAATCAAAACTTTCATATAAAGTGCATTGAATACTATGAGAAGTTTGATACTTGATGATTGTTTTCAGATATGAAGATGGTAATATTAGAGTCATGCTAGTTGATTAGTTGTGAATTTGAGAGATACTTGTGTTAAAGTTTGTGATTCCTGTAGCATGCACGTATGGTGAACCGTTATGTGATGAAGTCGGAGCATGATTTATTTATTAATTTTCTTCCTTATGAGTGGCGGTCGGGGACGAGCGATGGTCTTTTCCTCCGAATCTATCCCCCTAGGAGCATGTGCGTAGTACTTTGTTTCGACAACTAATAGATTTTTGCAATAGGTATGTGAGTTCTTTATGACTAATGTTGAGTCCATGGATTATACGCACTCTCACCCTTCCACCATTGCTAGTCTCTCTAGTACCGCGCAACTTTTGCTGGTACCATAAACCTGATGCCTACTACACAACTTTCTTCTTGTAGACGTTGTTGGGCCTCCAAGTGCAAATGTTTGTAGGACAGTAGCAAATTTCCGTCAAGTGGATGACCTAAGGTTTATCAATCCGTGGGAGGCGTAGGATGAAGATGGTCTCTCTCAAGCAACCCTGCAACCAAATAACAAAGAGTCTCTTGTGTCCCCAACACACCCAATACAATGGTAAATTGTATAGGTGCACTAGTTCGGCGAAGAGATGGTGATACAAGTGCAATATGGATGATAGATATAGGTTTTTGTAATCTGAAAATATAAAAACAGCAAGGTAACTAATGATAAAAGTGAGCTAAAATAGTATTGCAATGTGTTGAAACAAGGCATAGGGTACATACTTTCATTAGTGCAAGTTCTCTCAACAATAATAACATAATTGGATCATATAACTATCCCTAAAATGCAACAAAGAGTCACTCTAAAGTCACTAATCGCGGAGAACAAACTAAGAGATTATTGTAGGGTACGAAACTACCTCAAAGTTATTCTTTCCGATCAATCCGTTGGGCTATTCCTATATGTGTCACAAACAGCCCTAGAGTTCGTAGTAAAATAACACCTTAAGACGCAAATCAACCAAAACCCTAATGTCACCTAGATACTCCAATGTCACCTCAAGTATCTGTGGGTATGATTATATGATATGCATCACACAATCTCAGATTCATCTATTCAACCAACACAAAGAACTTAAAAGAGTGCCCCAAAGTTTCTACCGGAGAGTCAAGACGAAAACGTGTGCCAACCCCTATGCATAAGTTCACGAGGTGACGGAACTCGCAAGTTGATCACCAAAACATACATCAAGTGGATCACATGATATCGCATTGTCACCACAGATAAGCACATGCAAGACATACATCAAGTGTTCTCAAATCCTTAAAGACTCAATCCGATAAGATAACTTCAAAGGGAAAACTCAAACCATTACAAGAGAGTAGAGGGGGAGAAACATCATAAGATCCAACTATAATAGCAAAGCTCGCGATACATCAAGATCGTACCACCTCAAGAACACGAGAGAGAGAGAGAGATCAAACACATAGCTACTGGTACATACCCTTAGCCCCGAGGGCGAACTACTCCCTCCTCATCATGGAGAGCGCCGAGATGATGAAGATGGCCACCGGAGAGGGATTCCTGTCACACCCTGGTTTTCATGCCGCAACACTTAAGCTATTAAATCATGATAAAGTGTGGTTTGACAAAAACTTTTGCATTATTTGGCTTTTATTTGGATTTGGAATTCTCTCTGTGTTTTTCAAGTGCTCTTTAAAGTCAACACAACTCCACCTTATATACTCCATCCCTTTGCTCCAAACTTCTGCCCAATGATCATGCCATGTGTATAGAACAGTATAGTATTTTCTTACAAAAATAATTTGGCCAAATAGTATTTTCAAAAATTAGTTTTCCAAAACCCCCTGATTTGAGGTTTGCACTACAAGTACTTGATTTGGGGTATGAAAAATATTTCAAAGAGTATATTTGAAACCTATTAGATATAGGACTCCCATAAACCACAAAAATATAATTTTAAAAGTAATTTTCCTATTTTATTTAAAGGCTTTTTCTTAAGGCCAGAAATGGTCTTTAATAGGTTAAAATTATTTTAAAGCTTCAAAAATATTTGAGAAAAATCAGGGAAACTCAGTGGACATATATTTTCCATATATAAGAGTTTCAACACATGGTTCTGTTCAAAATATTGGGCACAAACCTCCAAAACCATTTTTGTCCATTTCAAGTATTTGAAATATTTCTACAAGAAATATTTTCCAATAAATCCAGGAAAATTCTAGCAAGTCACATATGCATAATATGATGACCTTGCAAAGTTTCATCTCAATCCAAACTATTTTGGTTCACCAAACTGCCCCAAAACCATCTCTGTCCAGATTCAAGTTTAAACAACTTTGCATTGCCAACTTATTCCAAATGCCCCCAAACTTTGTGGTCATGCTCCAAAAGCCCAAATGATGACACTACACCAAGTGGTGCATCAAGGGAAAAGGTTTTGCATGACTAGATCTTGATGAGTGCATTTCTGCTGGTTTCTAGGGTTTTACAAAAGTTGCATTGGCAACTTTGCCCAAATGAGCTCAAAATTGGTGGAAGGCCCTAATTATATGTTCCATTTCACCCTATGGAGTCTCATGACAAATGGAAATCATATACTTGCCCAAACCAATATCAAACACCCTCTGCCACTTTACCAAAGTTCCATTTTTGACCTCTTCCACTAATCTCCATGGGCTCAAAGTTTTGCCACAGCCCATCCTAGTCCCCCTCTACCTCAGAACAATTATTGGGGGGGGGGGTAAAACCACCTCTTCCTCTCTCTGTTCACCGATGGCAGCACCTCTCTCTCTCCCCCATTTTTATATGCCAGCACCCCACCTATCATCTCTCCACCCCAGGGCATCCAAGAAAACCCCAAGGCACAAGGGGACATGCCCTGGCCCTTTAAAAATGGCCATGCCAGCCATTTGCATGCTCCAGAGCACGCTACAGTGCGCCCAGGCACTGTAGCCGCCCTCTGCCCAACGCCTCCGACCACCTCGGGCCTCCCCAGCACGCCAACCAACGCCCCTCGACGTCCGCGTCACGACACGGCGCTGCCCCCCTCCTCTCTCCCCCTCTCTCGCCCCTGCTCGCACGCGCGCTGGCTGCCCAAGTGCGCCAATGGTGCGGCTCACACGCCCGATGCTCTCTAGCCTTCCCCCGCTCTCTCCCTTAGTTTCCCTCGGCATAGTCCATGCCCAGCAACACCCGAGACACGGCGCCAGCTCCTCCCGATCCCCGTGGTGACGAGTAGGAGCTCGCCGGCGCACGGGTCCATGGCACCCCGCCGTTCGCCTATTTAAGGGCCTCCCCGAGCCCTCCTCTCCTCACCACTCGCTCTCTCACTCCCCTAATCACCCCCTACACCACCCGCTCCTCTCCAAAAGCTCTCGAGCTCGAGATCGAGCTCCAGCTCGAGCTCCACCGCGGCGGCTCACCATCGTCCGCACGGTAGAAGCTCTCCCCGCTCCTCCTCTGCCTCGATCTGGAACCCCCGAACACCACTGATCATTTCCCCCATGTTTCCCCTCTTTGTAGCTGCCGGAAACGGCCGGAACCGCCGCCACCCGAAGCTCCTCCGCCGCGTGACCTCGTCGCCGGTGTACCAGGCCACCCCGGCGACCAGTTCCACCTCCACCCGAACGGCGACATCACTCTGAGTCTGTCCCTGCCCTTTCCCAAGCTCGTCGTGCCCTGCATCATTGCCGGTAAGCCTCGCCACCATCGGACGAGGGTTGACGACGACCCTGACAAGGGGCCCCTCTCGTCAGCCTCTCTGTCCTCTCCCTCTCCCGCGCCCTCTCACACTGATGTCGGGCCCTGCTCGTCAGGTTTAAAAACCTGGCGCTCGCGTTGGCTTGGCTGGGCCGCCTCGCTGGCTGGGCCGCTGCCATGAGGCCGTTCTGGCCCAGAAGGCACAGTGCCCCTTTTCCTTTTTCTTTTCTAATAAATTTCCAAAAATTCCATAGAGATGAATATTTGTCCAAATAAATTAATTCCAACTCCTAAATTCCTGAAATATTGCATCCTATTTAATGGTGCAACTTTCATTCAAATCCAACAACCTTTTCTTCATTGTAAATATTTAAATGTGATTTTAAGCATTTAAATATACCTTTGTAAATCCGTAGCATTCTTTGCACAACTCCAAACTTAAAACTAGGAATTTTATCCTTCTTAGTTTTCAACCTATTATTTATTAAAAATAGGTTGACATTTCTCTAAGCACTTTGGTTTTTCTGTTTTGCTATTGCCTTATTTTTCCGTCATTTCTTTTTGCAACGCATAGATCCCGTATTTGACGAAGTAATTGGATAAGAAGAAGGAGAAGGAATTGAAGACTCTGAAGACCAAGGCAAGCAGCCCTTTGACCAAGTCTAAGAAACCCTTTTTATGCATGTCATATGGCACTTTCATTGCTTGCATCGAAGTCATGATAAAATGGTGACCACTTGAGGTGGTTTGCCTCCATTGCTTTTCTCGTTGACACTTGCATGATGCATGCCCCTACCTTTCTATGAGGGTTATGCGAGTGGGTGTAGTTAGGATGCTAAGTAACTGCTATGTAAATGGGTTGGGTATATGCATGGTGATGGGAGCAAGATCATTTTCAAAAGACTTTTCGAAAACCCTGTCGGGTGCCACTTATGCCCGAAGGAGATAATGAGTTCGGTAACCAGTTGATGACAAAGTGGTGTACCGAGGCAAGTGTGTGTTGTTTTCAAAACGGATTGGTTTAAGTTGCGACCGTTATTCCAACCTTCCATGCACAACCACTCTACCCTTATATGGGAAAGGGAATTATTGATTACCTAGGTCGATACTAGCTTGGAGCCCGCATTACTAGTGACGGGAGAGTCGTTGTTGCGCTCTCTCGGGACGGGGTCGTGCCAGGTAGGGCGGCCATGACTGTTTTCACAGGGCACCGGACACACCGTTGGTACCCCGTGCTTGTGGTATGTGATGAATACGGGAGCGAGGCTCCACAATTTTAAGATGTGAAATGTTGGGCACGGGGGTTACTACCAATCGAGTGGACTCTATGTTAGTGTCGTCTAGGGAAAGATAGTGATCGGGTGCTTACCCGGGGTACTTGAGGTACCACGGGTCGTGGATGACACGGAAGTTCCCCGGATCTTGTGGGTAAAGTGTGCAACCTCTGCAAAGTGTAAAACTATTCGAATAGCCGTGTCCACGGTCGAGGACAGTTGGGTAACCGCTCTTGGGCTACGTCCACATGTTTACATACCAATGTGTGTGTTTGGATAAGTGGGAAGAACTAATTGGGTCAAGTCGAAGGCATTGACATGATTGAGTTGGGTTGTTTCCAACTCTAATTATGTTGATATCTGTAACCAGTCCCTATGGTTACTTGAATTCTCATGATGCATGATTTACCAATTATTGAACATGTGATAGCACAATAAACTAGCTTTCTGCAAAACTTACCTATGTCATGCATTATTGTACCTTGAGCCAAACCATGGGTTGCTTGCGAGTACATTCAAAGTACTCATTGGCTTGCCACTGGTTATTTAATTGGCCAGGCATGGAAGAGCAGGACTTCGAAGAAAAGTTCCTTGGTGACAAACATGCGAACTAGGACGTTTCCCAGTCAGAATGCCTGTAGGGTTAAGGTAGATGGCATGGGTTCTACTTACCAACGAAGATTTCCGCTGCTGAAGTCTATTTGGTATTCAGCCCTTGTGGCTTTATCTATGTAAGACTTGACCATAATGGTCATAATTTATGTAAGACGGTATGTATGGATGTAAGACTCTTATTATTCAGCTTCTGTGTGTTCAGTGAGCATTGATCTCTGGGATCACTGTACACGTGCATTCGGTGATCACGACTTATGAGTCGGGGTCCCCACAATTCCCCCCTCCGGTAGGGTGTCAGAACGGGTCTAGATTGGTTTTCGATGGCTACAGATGCTTCTGGCGGCGGAACTCCCGATCTATTCTGTTCTCTGGTGTTCTAGGGTATATGGACATATATAGGTGAAAGAAGTCGGTCAGGGGAGCCACGAGGGGCCCATGAGGGTGGGGGCGCGCCTAGGGGGTAGGGCGTGCCTGCTTGCCTTGTGGCTTCCTCGAAGCTTCCCTGACGTCTACTCCAAGTCTCCTGGATTGCTTCCGTTCCAAAAATAACTCTCCCGAAGGTTTCATTCTGTTTGGACTCCGTTTGATATTCCTTTTCTTCGAAACACTGAAATAGGCAAGAAAACAGCAATTTGGGTTGGGCCTCCGGTTAATAGGTTAGTCCCAAAAATAATATAAAAGTGTTTATTAAAGCCCATAAATATCCAAAATAGATAATATAATAGCATGAATACTTCATAAATTATAGATACGTTGGAGACGTATCAGCATCCCTAAGCTTAATTCCTGCTCATCCTCGAGTAGGTAAATGATAAAAGAAATAATTTATGAAGTGTGAATTCTAGCAGGTGCACAAGTTTGATCAATGATAATTTTAATCACCTTTTCTAGCATCATTATATATCATAATAGTAGCTCAACTCATAAAACTTCTCATGATCAAGTAACAAGTTATTCACATGTTAAAGTATAGATCATAAACTTTCTTGAAAAATAACAAATCATGTTATTAGTCATCAAACAATTACAATTCATCTTATTTTTAGGAAGGGTCTATGTTAGAGATTTGATTCAGCAAACTTCACATACTCAACTATCATTTAGTCTTCCACAATTGCTAACACTCACGTGATATTTATGGGTTCAAAGTTTTAATCAGACACAGAGAAAGATAGGGGCTTATAGATTCGCCTCCCAACCTTTTACGTCAAGGGTAATGTCAACAATAATAGTTCATGATGCCCTACATCCAATTGGATATATAAAAATATATATATATCAAGATCTTTCCAACACAATGTGCTTGCCAAAGGATAAAATGTAAAAAGGAAAGGTGAAGATCACCATGACTCTTGCATAAGGTATAAGACAAGAATAAAAGATAAACCCTTCGCAGAGGGAAGCAGAGGTTGTCATGCACTTTTATAGTTGGATGCACAAAATCTTAATGCGAAAGAACATCAGTTTATATTGCCACTTGTGATAGGGACCTTTATTATGCAGTCCGTCTCTTTTATTGCTTCCACATCACAAGATCGTATAAAGCTTATTTTCTCCACACTAATAGATCATACATATTTAGAGAGCAATTTTTATTGCATGCACCGATCACAACTTGCTTGAAGGATCTTACTCAATCCATAGGTAGGTATGGTGGACTCTCATGGCAATACTGGTTTAAGGGATGTTTGGAAGCACAAGTAGTATCTCTACTTGGTGCAAAGAATTTGGCTAGCATGAGGGGTAAAGGCAAGCTCAGCATGTCGAATGATCCATGAAAATATACTTTATTTTGGATATGAGAAAACATAACCCATTACGTTGTCTTCCTTGTCCAACATCAACCTTTTAGCATGTCATATTTTAATGAGTGCTCACAATTACAAAATATGTCCAAGATAGTATATTTATATGTGAAATATCTCTTCCTTCAATATTCTTTCATGAATTGTTCAAGTGACCAATACAATGTTTGCTAACTTTCAATAAATTTACAACCTCTACTTCTTATATGTGAAGTCATTACTCCCCATGGGATAAGAATATGAAACATATATAATTTCAGATTTATTATATTCAATTCATTCAACTATTTACTCATAGGATATAAGTGAAGCACACGAGTAAATGACAAACTACTCCAAAAAGATATAAGTGGAGATCAATGAGTGGTTAAATAATTATTTAGCTATGTGAAGACTCTCCATTTAATAATTTGTAGTAATCTGTAGGTTTCGAATACTTATGGAACCCCAAAAATTATAAAATAAATTGCTGGATGTGAGGAATTTATCTATTAATCATATGAAAAAAGAATTAACTAAATAGCACTCTCTAGTAAAAAAATGACAGCAAATCTCGTGAGCGCTAAAGTTTCTGTTTTTTACAGCAAGATCGCAAAGACTTTCCCCAAGTCTTCCCAAAGGTTCTACTTGGCACAAACACTAATTAAAAGCATAAAACCACATCTAAACAGAGGCTAGATGAATTTATTTAATACTAAACAGGATCAAAAAGAAAGGAACAAAAATAAAATTGGGTTGCCTCCCAACAAGCGCTATCGTTTAACACCCCTGGCTAGGCATGATGATTTCAATGATGCTCACATAAAGGATAAGAATTGAAACATAAAGAGAGCATCATGAAGAATATGACTAGCACATTTAAGCCTAAACTACTTCCTATGCATAGGGATTTTGTGAGAAAACAACTTGTGGGAACAAGAATCAACTTGCATAGGAAAGCAAAACAAGCATAACTTCAAGATTTTAAGCACATAGAGAGGAAACTTGATATTATTGCAATTCCTACGAGCATATATTCCTCCCTCATAATAATTTTAAGTAGAATGATTAATGAATTCAAAAATATATATAACCATCACATAAAGCATTCTTTTCATGATCTACAAGCATGCAAAGTTGACACTCTTCCAAAATAGTGGGATTAACATTAACTAAAGTCATGGCCTCTCCAAACCCACTTTCATAATTATCACAATAAGATTCAACACCCTCCAAAATAGTGGGATCATTACTTCCTAAAGTTGACACTCTTCCAAACCCACTTTCATCAATATAATCACCATAAATAAGAGGCATGCTATCATCAAAATAAATTTTCTCATCAAAACTTGGGGGACAAAAAATATCATCTTCATCAAACATAGCATCCCCAAGCTTGTGGCTTTGCATATCATTAGCATCATGGATATTCAAAGAATTCATACTAACAACATTGCAATCATGCTCATCATCCAAATATTTAGTGCCAAACATTCTAATGCATTCTTCTTCTAACACTTTGGCACAATTATGGGAATCCTCATTTTCATGAAAGATATTAAAAAGATGAAGCATATGAGGTACCCTCAATTCCATTTTTTTGTAGTTTTGTTTTTATAGACTAAACTAGTGATAAAACAAGAAACTAAAAGATTCGATTGCAAGATCTAAAGATATACCTTCGAGCACTAACCTCCCCGGCAACGGCGCCAGAAAAGAGCTTGATGTCTACTACACAACCTTCTTCTTGTAGACGTTGTTGGGCCTCCAAGTGCAGAGGTTTGTAGGACAGTAGCAAATTTCCCTCAAGTGGATGACCTAAGGTTTATCAATCCGTGGGAGGCGTAGGATGAAGATGGTATCTCTCAAGCCACCCTGCAACCAAATAATAAAGAGTCTCTTGTGTCCCCAACACACCCAATACAATGGTAAATTGTATAGGTGCACTAGTTCAGCGAAGAGATGGTGATACAAGTGCAATATGGATGATAGATATAGGTTTTGTAATCTGAAAATATAAAAATAGCAAGGTACCTAATGATAAAAGTGAGCTAAAACGGTATTGCAATGTGTTGAAACAAGTCCTAGGGTTCATACATTCACTAGTGCAAGTTCTCTCAACAATAATAACATAATTGGATCATATAACTATCCCTCAACATGCAACAAAGAGTCACTCCAAAGTCACTAATAGCGGAGAACAAACGAAGAGATTATTGTAGGGTACGAAACCACCTCAAAGTTATTCTTTCCGATCAATCTGTTGGGCTATTCCTATAAGTGTCACAAACAGCCCTAGAGTTCATAGTAAAATAACACCTTAAGACGCAAATCAACCAAAACCCTAATGTCACTTTGATACTCCAGTGTCACCTCAAGTATCCGTGGGTATGATCATACGATATGCATCACAAATCTTAGATTCATCTATTCAACCAACACAAAGAACTTCAAAGAGTGCCCCAAAGTTTCTACCGGAGAGTCAAGACGAAAACGTGTGCCAACCCCTATGCATAAGTCCACGAGGTCACGGAACTCGCAAGTTGATCACCAAAACATACATCAAGTGGATCACGTGATATCCCATTGTCACCACAGATAAGCACATCCAAGACATACATCAAGTGTTCTCAAATCCTTAAAGACTCAATCCGATAAGATAACTTCAAAGGGAAAACTCAATCGATTACAAGAGAGTAGAGGGGGAGAAACATCATAAGATCCAACTATAATGGCAAAGCTCGTGATACATCAAGATCGTACCACCTCAAGAACACGAGAGAGAGACAGAGAGAGAGAGATCAAACACATAGCTACTGGTACATACCCTCAGCCCCGAGGGTGAACTACTCCCTCCTCGTCATGGAGAGCGCCAGGATGATGAAGATGGCCACCAGAGAGGGATTCCCCTCTCCGACAGGGTGCCGGAACAGGTCTAGATTGGTTTTCGGTGGCTACAGAGGCTTCTGGCAGTGGAACTCCCGATCTATTCTGTTCTCTGGTGTTTTTAGGGTATATGGACATATATAGGCGAAAGAAGTCGGTCAAGGGAGCCACGAGGGTGGGGGCGCGCCCAGGGGGTAGTGCGCGCCTCCCTGCCTCGTGGCTTCCTTGAACCTTCCCTGACGTCTACTCCAAGCCTCCTGGATTGCTTCCGTTCCAAAAATAACTCTCCTGAAAGTTTCATTCCGTTTGGACTCGGTTTGATATTCCTTTTCTTCGAAACATTGAAATAGCAAGAAAACAACAATTTGGGTTGGGCCTCCGGTTAATAGGTTAGTCCCAAAAATAATATAAAAGTGTTTAGTAAAGCCCATAAACATCCAAAACAGATAATATAATAGCATGAATACTTCATAAATTGTAGATACGTTGGAGATGTATCAAAACCCACCATATATCTTCCTCAAAACAGCCACCATACCTACCTATTATGGCATTTACATAGCCATTCCGAGATATATTGCCATGCAACTTTCCACCGTTCTGTTTATAATGACACGCTTCATCATTGTCATATTGCCTTACATGATCATGTAGTTGACATTGTATTTGTGGCAAAGCCACCGTTCATAATTTTTTCATACATGTCACTCTTGATTCATCGCATATCCCGGTACACCGCCATAGGCATTCACATAGAGTCATATTTTTGTTCTAGTATCGATTTGTAATTATTGAGTTGTAAGTAAATAAAAGTGTGATGATCATCATTATTAGAGCAGTGTCCTAGTGTGGAAAGGATGATGGAGACTATGATTCCCCCACAAGTCGAGATGAGACTCCGGACGAAAAAAAAGAGGCCATAAAAAGGAAAGGCCCAAATAAAAAAGAGAGAGAGAAAAAGAGAGAAGGGACAATGCTACTATCCTTTTACCACACTTGTGCTTCAAAGTAGCACCATGATCTTCATGATAGAGAGTCTCATATATTGTCACTTTCATATACTAGTGGGAATTTTTCATTATAGAACTTGGCTTGTATATTCCAATGATGGGCCTCCTCAAAATGCCCTAGGTCTTCGTGAGCAAGCAAGTTGGATGCACACCCACTTAGTTTCTTTTTGAGCTTTCGTATACTTATAGCTCTAGTGCATCCATTGCATGGCAATCCCTACTCACTCACATTGATATCTATTGATGGGCATCTCCATAGCCCGTTGATACGCCTAGTTGATGTGAGACTATCTTCTCCTTTTTGTCTTCTCCACCACCACCATTCTATTCCACCTATAGTGCTATATCCATGGCTCACGCTCATGTATTGCTTGAAGATTGAAAAATTTTGAGAACGCCAAAAGTATGAAACAATTGCTTGGCTTGTCATTGGGGTTGTGCATGATTTAAATATTTTGTGTGGTGAAGATAGAGCATAGCTAGACTATATGATTTTGTAGGGATAACTTTCTTTGGCCATGTTATTTTGAGAAGACATAATTGCTTAGTTAGTATGCTTGAAGTATTATTATTTTTATGCCAATATTAAACTTTTATCTTGAATCTTTTGGATCTGAATGTTCATGCCACAATAACGAGAATTACTTTGGAAATTATGTTAGGAAGCATTCCACATCAAAAATTCTATTTTTATCATTTACCTACCTGAGGATGATCAGGAATTAAGCTTGGGGATACTTGATACGTCTCCAATGTATCTATAATTTTTTATTGTTCCATGCTATTATATTATTTGTTTTGGATGTTTAATGGGCTTTATTATGCACTTTTATATTATTTTTGGGACTAACCTATTAGCCGAAGGCCCAGTGCAAATTGCTGTTTTTTTGCCTATTTCAATGTTTCGCAAAAAAGGAATATCAAACGGAATGAAACCTTCGCGAGGATCGTCTTTAGAACAAATGCAATCCAGGAGACTTGGAGTGTACATCAAGAAAGAAGCAAGGAGGCCACGAGGTAGGACGACGTGCCCAGGGGGCCAGGCGTGCCCCCACCCTCGTGGGCCCCTCGCAGCTCCACCGACCTACTTCTTCCTCCTATATATACCCATATACCCTGAAAACATCCAGGAGCACCATGAAACCCTATTTCCACCGCCACAACCTTCTGTACCCGCGAGATCCCACCTTGGGGCCTTTTCCGGCGCTCCTCCGGAGGGGGAATCGATCACCGAGGGCTTCTACATCAACACCATAGCCTCTCCGATGATGTGTGAGTAGTTTACCACAGACCTTTGGGTCCACAGTTATTAGCTAGATGGCTTCTTCTCTCTCTTTGGATCTCAATACAAAGTTCTCCTCGATTCTCTTGGAGATCTATTCTATGTAATTCTTTTTGCAGTGTGTTTGTCGAGATACGATGAATTGTGGGTTTAGGATCAAGATTATCTATGAACAATATTTGGTTCTTCTCTGAATTCTTTTATGCATGATTTAAATATCTTTGCAAGTCTCTTCAAATTATCAGTTTGGTTTGGCCTACTAGATTGATCTTTCTTGCAATGGGACAAGTGCTTAGCTTTGGGTTCAATCTTGCGGTGTCCTTTCCCAGTGACAGCAGGGGCAGCAAGGCACATATTGTATTGTTGCCATCGAGGATAAAAAGATGGGGTTTATATCATATTCCTTGAGTTTATCCCTCTACATCATGTCATCTTGCCTAATTTGTTACTCTGTTCTTATGAACTTAATACTCTAGATGCATGCTGGATAGCAGTCGATGTGTGGAGTAATAGTAGTAGATGCAGAATTGTTTTAGACTACTTGTCACGGACGTGATGCCTATATACATGATCATGCCTAGATATTCTCATAACTATTCTCTTTTCTATCAATTGCTCGATAGTATTTGTTCACCCACCGTAGATTATGATATCTTGAGAGAAGCCACTAGTGAAACCTATGGCCCCTGAGTCTAATCTCTATTATATTATTCTCCCAACAACTAGCCATTTTTGTTGCCGTTTATTTTGCAATCTTTATTTTCAAATCTATACCACAAAAATACCAAAAATAGTTATCTTATTATCTCTATCAGATCTCACTCTCATAAGTGATCGTGAAGGGATTGACAACCCCTTTATCACGTTGGTTGCGAGGTTCTTGTTTGTTTGTGCAGGTACTAGGCAACTTGCGTGTAGTCTCCTACTGGATTGATGCCTTGGTTCTCAAAAACCTGAGAGAAATACTTACGCTACTTTGCTGCATCACCCTTTCTTCTTCAAGGGAAAACCA
Organism: Triticum urartu; assembly: GCF_003073215.2. Lineage (NCBI taxonomy): Eukaryota > Viridiplantae > Streptophyta > Magnoliopsida > Poales > Poaceae > Triticum > Triticum urartu. The sequence goes on from NC_053024.1 coordinate 462,916,470, forward strand.
ACGCATGCTCAAGAGGTAGGATTGATGCTCTCGAAGCTTCTCTAGAACAAGTCGAAGATGTTCAGCATGTTCTTCTTTGTTCTACGAATATACCAGGATATCATCCAGATAGACTATGACGAACTTGTCGAGGTAATCCATGAATATGTGTTCATCAGACGGGAGAATGTGGCTGGAGCATTAGTCAAGCCAAAAGACATGACGGTGTACTCGTAAGAACCATAACGAGTGAAGAATGCGGTCTTTGGAATATCCTCTTCACAAACACGGATCTGGTGGTAACCTAACCTCAAGTCGAGTTTAGAGAATATCGATGAACCAGCCATTTGATCATACAGATCATTGAACCGAGGAAGGGGATATTTGTTCTGAATTGTAGCTTGGTTGGTAGGACGGTAGTCTTGGACCAAACGGTCCGTTCTGTCCTTCTTCTTGACGAAGAGAGAAGGTGCTCCCCAAGAAGAGCAACTTGGATGAATGAAACCCTTGCAACGAGATTTGTTAATTTCCTCCTTAAGTTCAAGGAGCTCATGAGGTGGCATTTTGTAGTGTCGTTTGGCGATAGGAACGGTGCCTGGTTTCAAGTCGATGACGAACTCGACAGCCCGAGCAGGGGGTATTCCTGGAAGTTCTTCTGGAAAGATGTCTAGGAAGTCGCGAACAACTGGAATCTTTTCAATTCCCTCAAGAGGTGTTGCGTTCAACGCATTCAAGACATAAAGTCGTGCTTCAGCGTTTTGAACAATTTGAGCATGGTAGATTACTATCTCATCGGAAGGATGTAGGAGATGAACGACTTTGGTGACGCAAACGATAGAAGCGATATGTGCTTTCAACCATTCCATTCCCAGAATGAGGTCAATGTTGGAAGACTCCAGAATAATGGGAGAAACATGAAATTCCAACCCTTCGATTTCAACAGGGATGTCGCGACCAATCATGGTTGTTCGACACTGACCCGCAGGGGTGCGTACCACAATCGGAGTGTTCATGGGCTCGCATCGAATGTCGTGTGCATATGCAAAATTTTCTGACATGAATGAATGCGATGCTCCTGAATCGAATAAAACAGATGCTGGTACTGAATTAACAAGGAGTATACCCATCACAATAGCAGGCTGAGATTGAGCTTCATCCAGATCAACATGATTAGCCTGACCACGACCATAAGGTCGAGCATTGTTGTTGCGGGTCCGGTTGTTATGGGCAGTAGAAGGCAGAGCCAGCTGGTTTTGATTCTAAGGGCAGTTTCTGGAACGGTGACCTGGAAGGCCACACTTGAAGCACATACCATCATTGGGATTGGGAGCAGGAGCTTGGGGTGGTGCAGTCCGAAGAGGATGCCTCCTTGGTGGCAGAGGCAGACGCGGAGCAGCATAGGATTGTCTTGGTGTAGGTGCAGTTGGACGATACATGTTGTGGGGAATCCATATCCGACGCTTCTGCGCTGATGGGCCCAAAGATGAGCAAGCATCACGGTTGTGCCTGAGGGATCCCTGGTGTTCCTGAAAACCAGTCTCAACCTAAATAGCCTTGTTCACCAAGGTGGCAAAGTTGGCAAAGTCATGAATGAGCAGTGCTAGCTTGATATCAGGGTGAAGTCCATCACGGAACTTTTCTTGCCTACGAGCATCAATTGCAATGTCTTCTTCAGCATAACGAGACAAGTTGAGAAATTCCCACTGATAAGCATCTATAGTCTTGTTGCCTTGGGTGAGGTTGCGGAACTCATGCTTCTTCTTGTCCATGATTCCTTGAGGAATGAAGCGGGCATGGAAAGCATCTTGGAAATCTAGCCAAGTGATTATTATTCCAACCGGCAGGGTACGCCTATGGTTGTCCCACCATTGAGCAGCGGGACCCTTGAGGAAGAAGGACGCGAAGGTGACATAGCTTGCAGGGGCTACATCGGGAAGAAGGATCGAAGGTGATGATGATGGTGATGATTTCCCCCTCCCAGGGGGATGTTTGCCCGGCAGAACAGCTCCGCCGGAGCCCTGGATTGGTTCCGCCAAGGTTCCGCCTCATGGCGGCGGAGTTTTGTCATGTGAGCTTGCTTATGATTTTTTTCCCGGACAAAAGACTTCATATAGCAGAAGATGAGCATCGGAGGCCTGCCAGGGGGCCCATGAGACAGGGGGCGCGCCCAGGGGGGTAGGGCGCGCCCCCCACCCTCATGGCCAGGGTGTGGGCCCCCTCTGGTTAATTCTTTCGCCATTTATTTTTATATATTCCAAAACGTGCTCCCGTGAAGTTTTAGGACTTTTGGAATTGTGCAGAATAGGTCTCTAATATTTTCTCCTTTTCCACCCAGAATTCTAGCTGCCGGCATTCTCCCTCTTCATGTAAACCTTGTAAAATAAGAGAGAATAGGCATAAGTATTGTGACATTATGTTTAATAACAGCCCATAATGCAATAAATATTCATATAAAAGCATGATGCAAAATGGATGTATCATGGAGCGAGCCACTGACTTATTCAAAATAATACATATCGATGTATACGGTCCGATGAATGTTGAGGCTCGCAGCGGGTATCGTTATTTTCTGACCTTCACATATGATTTGAGCGGATATGGGTATATCTACTTAATGAAACATAAGTCTAAAACATTTGAAAAGTTCAAAGAATTTAAGAGTGAAGTGGAAAATCATCGTACTTAGAAAATAATGTTTCTATGATCTGATCGCGGAGGCAAATATTTGAGTTACGAGTTTGTTCTTCATTTGAAACAATATGGAATGGTTTCGCAACTCATGCCACCTGGTACACCACAGCGTAAAGGTGTGTCCAAACGTCATAACCGTACTTTATTAGATATGGTGTCATCTATGATGTCTCTTACCGATTTACCACTATTGTTTTGGGGTTATGCATTGCTACCTCTTAAGCATGCGTTGGTTTTCCCTTGAAGAGGAAAGGGTGATGCAGCAAAGTAGCGTAAGTATTTCCCTCAGTTTTTGAGAACCAAGGTTTCAATCCAGTAGGAGACTACACACAAGTCCCTCGTACCTGCACAAACAAACAAGAACCTCGCAACCAACACGATAAAGGGGTTGTCAATCCCTTCACGGTCACTTACGAGAGTGAGATCTGATAGAGATAATAAGATAAATATTTTTGGTATTTTTGTCGTATAGATTGGAAAATAAAGATTGCAAAATAAACGGCAAAAGAAATGGCTAGTTGTTGGGAGAATAATATAATGGAGAATAGACCCGGGGGCCATAGGTTTCACTAGTGGCTTCTCTCAAGATAGCATAATCTACGGTGGGTGAACAAATTACTGTCAAGCAATTGATAGAAAAGCGAATAGTTATGAGATTATCTAGGCATGATCATGTATATAGGCATCACGTCCGTGACAAGTAGACCGAAACGATTCTGCATCTACTACTATTACTCCACACATCAACCGCTATCCAGCATGCATCTAGAGTGTTAAGTTCATAAGAACAGAGTAACGCATTAGGAAAGATGACATGATGTAGAGGGATAAACTCAAGCAATATGATATAAACCCCATCTTTTTATCCTCGATGGCAACAATACAATATGTGCCTTGCTGCCCCTGCTGTCACTGGGAAAGGACACCGCAAGATTGAACCCAAAGCTAAGCACTTGTCCCATTCCAAGAAAGATCAATCTAGTAGGCCAAACCAAACTGATAATTTGAAGAGGCATCCTCGAGTTGGCATCAGCACGGATGGGTTCTGTGTGTTTGGTCTGACGGCAACCCAATACAGTTGTTGGCCTATATTTGTCTTTCCACTCAATCTCCCCCGGACAGATTATGCAAATAAAGAACATTTTCCTGATGTTGATAATTCCAGGGCCCAACTATCTGGGGGGAATATGAATGTGTACATGCAGCCGCTTAAAGACGAATTGCAAGAAGCCTGGGATAATGGGTTCAAGACATAAGACGCCTATAGCAAATGGAACTTCATAATGCGTGTCTGGTACATGTACTCGCCGCATGACTTGCTGGCGTATGCGCTATTCGTTGGCTGGTGTGTGCATGGTACGTTGCCGTGCCCCACATGCAAGGGAGCTCTTGAGTTTCGTTGGCTTCAGGCCGGTTGCAAGTTTTCTTGCTTCGACATGCATAGACAGTTCCTGGATCCTCGCCATAAGTTCAGGAAAGACAAGAAGAACTTCATCAGAGGTAGAGTTGTCAAAAACTCTACACCACCTACGTTGACAGGCCAACAGACCCTGGATCGGTTAAATGCTCTCGAGCCAGATCCAGAGCGTCCAGGGTACTTCAAGGGGTATAATTCTCAACACGCCTGGACTCACAAGACATGCTTATGGGATCTGCCTTACTTCAAAGACCTCCTTTGCCAATGTGATGCACACTGAGAAGAATATCACCGAGGCACTTTTTGCTACATTGTTCGGCATAGATGGGAAGTCAAAGGATAATACTAAGGCTAGAGTCGATCTGGAGGCGCTATGTGATAGGTCATTACAAAACATGAAAGAACCGAAAGGAAAGCAGAACTGGACAAAGCCAAAGGCATGGTTCAATCTAGGAAGGCCAGCTATGAGGGAAATTATCTTGTGGGTGAAAATGCAGTTGATGTTCCCCGATGGGTATGCAGCGAATCTAAAGAGGGGAGCGAGTCTTGATAAATTGAAGATATTTGGTCTCAAGAGTCATGATTGGCACATATGGATTGAGCGGGTAATGCCGGTGATGTTGCGTGGCTTCATCCCTGAGGATGAATGGCTAGTACTAGCAGAACTCAGCTATTTCATCCGTGTTCTTTGTGCGAAAGAACTATCGCCTGGCATGCTAGAAGAAATGGAAGAGTTGGCACCGGAGTTGATATGCAAGTTAGAGAAGATCTTTCCACCGGGCTTCTTTAATCCAATGCAGCATTTGATTTTGCATCTCCCGACCGAGGCAAGATTGGGGGGGCGTGCAAAATCGTTGGTGCTACCCAACTGAGAGGATGCAGAAGACGCTTCGAGAAAAATGTAAAAATAAACGTAGAATTGAAGCATCGATGGTTGAGGCATTCATCACTGAGGAGGCGGCAAACTTCGTGACAGCACACTACAGAGCCAAAAATCGTCATTTTCATAATCCAAAGCCTCGGTACAATGCTAACGACCCTAAAGAGGGTGGATCCAACCTCAGCCTATTCAAAGGGAATCTCACACCAGCCAGTGGTTCAAAACCAGTATCTTTGGATAATGAAGAATGGCGGACCATTTCGTTGTATATCTTCAACAACCTGACAGAAGTGCGGCTGTACATGGAGTAAGTTCTCGGTACATTGTTTCGCAACTTCTATTTCCTTTGAACTGCTCTTATTCCTGGATATTTCATACAGTCGATACGTCGCCATATTCTCGTATGGAGCGGTGATCCAAAATGATTCCGTCAAAGAATATGAACTTCTCGCAAAGCAAGGAGGCGGCTATCCCGGTTTTATCTCTTGGTTCAAACAAACGGTAATTTCTATTAGACCATTTCATTTCATTCGCTAATTTGTTCCTAATGCAACAATCCTTTCGTATTAAACTTGTAGGCTAATTCAGAGTCTATGGACGCCGAATTGAGACAAGTCGCTAATGGTTTTGACTATAAGGTCTGTTCATTTGACAAATACGACATCAACGGGTATTGCTTTCCTACCTATGGCAAAGAGCTATCTATGGCCGACTGAAAGTCTACAAATTGTTGTGTATTTGCTATCGGCGAAGGAGGTACCGAGTATTATGGGAGAGTTGAAGCAATTTATGAACTTCTATTCTATGGTGAAAACCCACCGAATGTCGTAGTCTTCAAATGTTATTGGTTTCAGCCGAAGGAGACTAGAAGGACTCATGAACATATAGGGCTACTTGAAATCAAACAAGGCACCCATTTAGATGTTCCTGATGTCTATATTACGGCTCAACAGGCAACCCAAGTATTCTATCTACCGTGGGCCTGCCAAACTAATCCAAATCTGAAAGGTTGCGATGTCGTTTATGAAGTGCCGCCACGTGCTAGACTATCTCCCCCAAAGGAAGAGGATTATGAACCTCACATTAACCCAGACACATATGAAGGAGAATTCTTCCAAGAGACACATATTTCCAAAAAGCGTTTCAAGAACCGCTATACTTCACCCCAAAACATTGAAGTAGACAGCGACAGTGAATCCGGCATCACCCCAGAGGAGGAACAAGAAGAGGTTACTGTTGTGGATGACCTGTCAATGCTTGACCGATTACGTCGAGGTGGCCTTTCACATGTTGATGCTGCTAAACCCTATGAGCACGTCATTGATGATAGTGATGATGATGATTATGCATTTATTGATGATAGTGATCGAGATTATTAGTAGTTCGTGTCAGGTATTCAATTTTTTTATGTTGTACTTGATGATGATACACTTAAGTGATATACATATTATTATTCATGTCGGTATTTTTTATGTTGTAGTAATTTCGTTTACTCTTTGTCATGGCAGGTGTTGAAAGATGGTGGGCGCTGGTCGGGAGCGCTCCGAGGCCCCTTCTTCGTCGGCGCGTGGTGGGAGGTCTTCCATTCCACACGTACCTCTCCGCCGAGCGTTGCTGGACAGTATGGCGACACCGCCGGGCCCTTCTTCGTCGACCTCGGTGCCCAGCAGGGAATGAGGTAAGGGAGGGAAGAAGAGAGAAGTTGGAGCACATGGTCGCGGGAGAGGAGGTAGGGTGACTGCTAGGGTGCCTTCCTCCCCGCCACCCCCAGTTGTTTCACCCGAGCATGTGACTGCTAGGATGGACCCGTCCAAGGAGGAGGCTACACGGACTCTGGTCCATGAGCCTTGGGTCGACGGGCCTTTGGCCCATGAGAGTTGGGCCCACGAGACCCCGGAGGAGCACACGTCCGGATGGGGTACCTGGCCGGATAAGCCTAAGGGGCCAAGTGGCCATGCTGATGATGGCGGGGAGCCGCCTGATATTGAGGAGGAGGGGGCACTGTCTACCTGCGTGGTTGTACACGACTCCCGGAAGTGCAGGCGACCCGCGAGCAGAGGTGGTTGATTTTCCCTGATGGGGAGAGGTAAGTGCATTTAATTTTTTTGTACCTTCTGCATTCACGTTTCTTCAAATATCTAATGCATTGGCCTTGTCATGCTGTAGGGGTTGGGACCACCATCAGAATGTCCGCCGGCCCAACTCCGTCCTTGGAGTGCTTTGCCGGCAAAACTTCCCGGGGTTTGTCATGTTTCCTGGTGAGGGTCGGCTTCTAGAGCTTGGATTGAGCCGGGAGCACTACTTGGCTGCCCCGGCCCCACCGGGTGAGATTATCGACGGTGTCTTGTGCGACAGGAGGGCAGACGTGGTGATCAGAAAGTTCTGGTAATTTCTCCTTTACACAATTAAAAATCTTCAACTAGCTAGTTATTAATTGTACTAATCAATATTGTCTCATTTGATTGCAGACATTCTACAGGTGTGAGGAGGGATACGAGGAGGACGCGGCAAATGTTATCGATAACGTCTGCAAGCGCCTACTACAGAACTTACGGCACGAGGCTCGGGTGCAGTCTGTTTGAGACTACTACGCCTTGCGTGGTATGAAGAAGACCAAGCCGGTGTGCCGCGAGAAGTTCCTGAGTAAGGAGCAGTACATGAAGGTAATTCTTAAGGCCTTGTACTTACTTCCTTCATTTAGTAATTCATAGCCGTAGCGCTCAAGTTTCTATTTGCTAACTTAGGCGCCTCCGAGATGGTGTGCGGATTGGATGGATTGTTGGGAGGTGTTGGTCAATGAGTGGTGCTCAAAAGAATGGCTAGCCGTCCACAACGAGGCCAAGGGCAAACGTACCCAAATGGAAGGTGTGACACACCATCAAGGCAGCTCCAACTTATATCAGTTCGGGCGGAACTGGGTATGTGGTTTGCTTCATGATTCATGCAATTCATTCATCATGCTAGCTTGAGCCCTTTAATTACTAATTTACTTTGTTTCTCTCTTTCAGGCATGCTACAATAAGGCGGATAAGGTGCCAGAGGTGTACGACCTCTATGTCATGGCCCATACTGCCTCTTACAAGAAAGTCAAGGCATTCTCTCCGTCTGACCTCGATGATCCAAACAACTTCACCAACATCTCCTCACAAGCTCGTGAAATATAGAGATCAGGGGAAGGCGAGGAAAGGGGAGGACTTTAACCTGAGCCAGGGTCCCATTGATCCAGAGCTGGTGATGATAGATGGTGGCGGGAGGTCCCATGGCTCGATAGCCATTGGATATGGACTTATCCATTGTCCTAGCACTCTCCCGCGGATCAAGGCGCGCCAGTCGAGCTTCGCTCCTAAGATAAGGCCTCGTGAACGGCCAGTCCAACTCACCTTCAAGGTTAGTTATACGTACTCGGCTATCTTTCTCCATTACATTGTGTGCACTTCCATCAATGATTACAAATGCTAATGAGGAGTGGTGTTGCAGGCTGCTATACAGAGTGAGAGAGATAGAACGGCGAAACTTCTGGTGGAGGCGGCGGAGAGGCAGCGGGAGTTGGAGGATAGGACGACAAAGATGTTGGAGGAGGAGAGGGCATGGAATGACATGCAAGCAAGGGCCATGTACGAGCTCCTTGTGGTAAGTTTCTTCTATAGATTAGCCAAAACATTCATGTAGTGTTTGTCTCATTACTAACTAGTATGACTGAGTCGTCAAAACCAAATGTGCAGTCTGTGTGCGAGAAGGCCGTCAGACCGCTCCGCCGATACCAGAGATTGCTCCTAGGACCACGATGAGTTTAATTTGAATGGACATTACGTGCTAGTCTTAACATTTGAGTGTCATCATGCTAACGAGACATTGGAAATGATCTTTGGTGCAGTGTAACTCCAGACAAGCATCGCACGATCCTTCTCCAGCTACCGGCACGAGCCAGCCCGCTCCTACACCTCCATGATCACGGTAAGTTTCTCTAGTGTTTTGCTTAACAAATGCATAAAGACCTAGACTTAGCTTTATTTCCTCCAATATGCTTACCATAATGACCTAGAGTTAGCTTCTTTTCCTCCAAAATGACTTAATAAGCTTATTGACCTCCAAAACCTTCCATTTTACCTAAGTTAGCTCTAAAACGATCTATACTTAGCTTTTTTCCTCCAAAATGACCTAAGTTAGCTCTAATATGCTTAGTTAACTAGGTTTGCTCAATAATGACATGTACTTAGCTTACTTATGTCAAAAATGGCATAATTAGCTTAGTTAGCTCATAAACGATCCATTTTACCTAAGTTAGCTCTAAAATGACCCATTTTACCTTAGTTAGCTCATAAATGATCCATTTTACCCAAGTTAGCTCTAAAATGACCCATTTTACCTAGGTTAGCTCCAAAATGATTCATTTTACCTAGGTTAGCTCTAAAATGACCCATTTTACCTAGGTCAGCTCCAAAATGACCCATCTTACCTAGGTTAGCTCTAAAATGATGCATTTTACCTAAGTTAGCTCATAAACGATCCATTTCACCTAGGTTAGCTCATAAACAATCCATTTCACCTAAGTTAGCTCACAAACGATCCATGTTACCTAGGTTAGCTCCAAAATGACCCATCTTACCTAGGTTAGCTCTAAAATGATGCATTTTACCCAAGTTACCTCATAAACGATCCATTTCACCTAGGTTAGCTCATAAACGATCCATTTCACCTGAGTTAGCTCACAAACGATTCATTTCACCTAAATTAGCTCATAAACGATCCATTTCACCTAAGTTAGCTCATAAATGATCCATTTCACCTTAGTAAGCTCATAAACGATCCTTTTCAACTAAGTTAGCTCATAAATGATCCATTTCACCTTAGTTAGCTCATAAATGATCCATTTCACCTTAGTTAGCTCATAAACGATCCATTTCAACTAAGTTAGCTCATAAATGATCCATTTCACCTAAGTTATCCATTTCACCTAAGTTAGCTCATAAATGACATATACTTCTTCTTCTAGTCTTCTTCTTCTAGTCACCTTTTTCTAACTTTCTTATTTGCCATTTTGCATATTTCATTCACTTCATGGAAGCTAGCTTGCTATGATGGAGTGCATGTTTTTTCTTTCATTCTCTTCTAGTATTCTTCTAGCTTGCTATGATGGAACTTGCTATCTTGATGAAACTTTGCATTGTAATATTTATGGATGGAACAATGTGTATGTGCAACTTGCTATGTATGAATGGATGGAACTATATATGTATGTACGATGAAACTTATGTGCTGGATATGTCATATGTTTGATGTTAACACTACAAAAAAATACACTTCCGTGATGATACGTGTTTGTCACGGTAGGTCACTTTTTTTGTCATGCATGTGCATCCATGACAAATTTATGACAGAATCAAGATAGTCATACCTGTGCTGTCGTAGAAGTGTTCCATGACATTACCAAAATTATCATCACGGAAGTGTCCACTTCCATGACGATAAATCGCGCGTCACAGAAGTGCTTTCGTCAAGGGTGACCGACACGTGGCATCCACCGTAACGGAACGCCGTTAAGCTATCGGGTCGGGTTTTGGATCTGATAACCTGTTAACAGCCCCAACCAATGGGGATTTTCCACGTGTAAAATCATCATTGGCTAGAGGAAACACGTGTCGGCTCATCGTCAGGACAGATGTCATCCACTCACTGGACAGAAGGCGCATATGATACGTCGACACGTGGCACGGCCCAACAAGTTTAAATGGGCCGGCCCAACTAGAGGCCCACAAGATTTTGCGGACCATAATGGGCCGGCCCAGCTAAAGGCCCATGAAATTTTGAGGACCATAATGGGCTGGCCCAGCTAAAGGCCCACAAGATTTTGCGGGCCATAATGGGCCGGCCCAGGTAAAGGCCCACGAGATTTTTTTGTGCCATAATGGGCCGGCCTAGGTAAAGGCCCACAAGATTCTTGCGGGTCATAATGGGCCGGCCCAGCTAAAGGCCCACGAGATTTCGCCGACATTAATGGGCTGGCCCAGCTGTAGGCCCGCAAGATTTTGAGGACCCTAGTAGGTCGGCCCATTAACTGGCTGCCATGTTTTGGGCCAAATGCCGGCCCATATTTGATCCGGTCCATTAATGGCCTGCCACGCTCCAGGCCTAATAGTGGCCCATATGAGATCCGACCCGTTAAAAGCCTACCACATTTTGGGCCAAATTACGTCCCAGATCAGGTCCGGCCCTTTAAGAGGCTTTGGGCTCAATTATGGCCCATATCAGATTCGGCCCGTCAACTGGACACTATGCTTTTGGGCCCACTTGCTAAAGGCCCACTTAGTAATTCGGCCTGATATTAGTTTTGGCCTGTTATGGGCTCGTTTAATATTTCGGCCCTATATTAAATTCGGCCTGTTAAAAGCTCGTCATATAGTTGGGCCTAACTACGGTCTGGTTTGCATCCGGCCTGCTCACAGCCGATATCTGATTGGGCCAAACAAGGACCCGGACAATTTTGGCCTGTTAAAAGCCTGTGATTTGATTCGCACAATCATGGGTCGGGGTTCATTTCGGGCTGCTACGTAACTAGTAGGAATTAAGAACAAACCTACTCTATACAATAAAGAAATTATGGCATAGTAACTAAGAATAAACCTACACTACACAATAAAGGATTAGTATATTACATCCACTTGGCATCAAAGTTCGCCACCAGTGATCATAAAGCGCAACGAAGAAGCAGATTACAAAAACCGGGCACCATTGCAGCGTAACAAAATAATACTGAACCGAGACCACTTCCAAGACAGTTCAAGAAAGGTTAGCCTTGCGGGGGAACTGCTGCGCAAGCTGCTAAGCAAGGCTGTGAGACCGGCCTAGCATGTCGGTCATAGCTTCCAGGTGTAGCTTTTTAGCGATGAGGTTCTCATTGGTGTTCTCCGCAATCTTTCTTAGAGATAGGACTCCAAGTCGAAGTTGAGTTGCAGAATGCCTTTCTGCTAGAACTTGGGACTGAAAAAGTCGAACTAATTCAGACAACGAATTCTGTGAGCTTGTCTGACTGTTAGTCTCAAGTAACTTGAACACTGCATCAAGACAAGACTTTGGGGTTGTCTCGCTATCTTCAAGATGTTTTGCCTTCTTTGTTGCAATATATGTTGGGTTTGTCTCACAGCCTTCAGCAGACTTGTGCATGCCATCAGGCATATCACCCTAAAACAAAGCAGAGAGATGACATGTTTTGCATGTGTATAAACAAAGATGATAACTGTTCTGTCAATTCTATCCAATTTCAAATTAGAAAATAAAGAGTATGTTCAAAATATCAATAGCATAATTTCGCATTGTTCATAATGCGGGGAGCTTCACCATACTACTAGATTACCATGTCAACATAACAAGCATAGATGAAGGGCAAAGAAAATCATTGTATCTATTTTGGATAATGTGCATGGTGTGTTGTTCATATCATCAGCCACATCAGTAAGATAAAACAGGAGATGACAAGGTGCAAACGTGGGCTGCTTCACCACACACTAGATTATAGATCCACAAAAACAAGCATACATATAGGGAGTATTAAGTAATGTGCATGGTATGAATAAGGAATTTGGTTTTACAAGTAAAACTTAGAACTTACGGTTCTTACGAACATGCATTTTGGGAGAAATAGCAAACTAAACAGCAGTAAACGATAGGGAGTATGACCAAATTAAACAGCAGTTGAGGATAAAGGCTTTAGAAGGACTGACTTACATTAATAGTTAACACTGGCTTTATAATGCCCTTCTCCATGGCAAGGGAAGGATAACTCAAGAATTTCAGCACAGAATCTTCTTCATAAGCATTGCCTGTACTCTACATTTTCTAGAGAGTAATTATAGATATGATAATACTGGAAGGGATAGAGGATAATGAAGATAAGATGCAGATTGATGCTACATAATCAACTACCAATCCCTGGAAGTACAAGCGTTACAGGACAAAATGTACTGACAAGAGCAATGGGCTACACTTCTGCACTGGCATTGTCTGTGTATTCTACTTGTTGGTAAGATTAAATATCGATCTGATCTTTTTTAGTAAATGGTGGGCGAGGGAGATAAGATGCAGAATGCTACAAAATGAACCAATCCCTCTTCCCATAATACAAGAGTGTTTTGAACACTGGTGTACTGTACAAAACGTTCTTATATTATGGGATGGAGGGAGTAGCTATTAATGTAAGTACAGTGATAGACCACGTTCAGTCCTTACAAGAGGAATGCAGAGCTAAACCTCTTCAAAAGCATTGGGTTGATTCTAAATTTATGTAAGAGTCCATACGGATCTTATAATGTCCACCAAATGGACGATTACGAGGCTAACATGTGCAGTGATGCTACATAATCAAACAACTATGAAAGTAAGTATGGTCATACAGGGCAAGAGGTACTCACAAGAGCAATGTAGTGTGCAGTATAGTTGTGAGATTTTGTGGTCCCTTGAGAACGAATGTTCTTCTGCTAACAGTTTTCATACAAGTGAGACATTAAGGCAAATGCAGAAATGTAGTTCAAATTGTGATGTGATATCATAGACAGTACCTTACGCTGCAGCCGAGACCAATGTGTAACAAGATTATTCCAGTCACCGCCGGATAAATGTAGCATCGGAGACTTTACAGAAATTTCGTTCAGAGGCTTGCCATTGAAGTGCGCTTGCCTCAGGTAGGAACGATACTTCATCAACGAGTGCTTGAAAAGCGCAACCAACCCTTGCTCGTCATCACAATCCAGTTTGCGCCTCGCCTATTTAAAAGAATGAAATCTTGTATTCTGTCAGCAGAAACATATGCAGTAATGATCATGAATAACATTAGTACATTACTTACGCGTAAGTTGCGGAGGAAGACTGGAAATTGTTCTGTGTCTGCGGTATAATCTTTCCATGAAGGAAAGATGCGCACAAAGTTCCTGACAACAACATAAGCTTCGTCTTCTAAACTGGGAAGAAATGGAAGAGGGGTCCTATTTGCTGCAATTGGAGCTCTCTCTGGTTCAAAAAGGGATTTGGCAACTGGATTTGGTGTACTCTTTGCTGGAATGGGGGTTTTGCGTCGTACAGCTGGTGCTATGTCAACTGGCATAATCATAATGTTTGCTGCAGTTGGGGTCTGCTGAGTTGGGGCATCAGAAATGACCAGTGTAGTAGCGCTAGAGTCTGCCAGAGTTGGGATATTTTGTGGGTCGGGTGATAATGCAACTACACCTAATGGGCTATTTGATTTATCAGGTGCCGCTACCTTTTCCAAATACTTTGCTTGTGCTCCTCCACGATCAGCAATCGCCCTCTTCCTTTTGAACGTCTGATACACAAGAACAGCATTTGAATGGATAAATATGGTATGATGATAGATGGAATATGTACTGAAAATGGATAGGCAGGGCGTATTCACATACACGATGTGTAAACTAAGCTAATGGCAGTTCAACAAAGTAGAAGCAATGCAAAGCATCAGTTGCAATATATGTGCGAGCAATGTAACCTTGGAAAGTTAGAGCAAGTACCTTGATGGGTGAATAAGATAGGGCATCTTCCTCTGACTCCTCCACTAGGGAGCTACATTGACTTAGGTCTCCCTCTAGCTCAGAATCACTGTTAGGATCATATTCTAAGCATGAATCTGTAGGTGGAGAGTGTTTGCATTACATTGCATCCAGACTTGATTTCAGTCCCTTAATGCCAAGTTTGACACCCATGGCATTGTTCTGCTTTATTCTTTTCATGTGCACAAGCTCATAATCATTATGATGCTGTTCAGAATCTGAGATTCATGAAAACATAAAAAGTAGTCAGATTATCTATGGAATGCATTGCGGTTTCAACTTGGAGAGTGTCTCCCTATAAACCCCTGCATATGCAAAGTTCACCTCCCCAACCGTGCTGACCAGGCCACACACAGAGTTACACACCCGAGCGGCGAACATGCATTTTTGAAACTAATTTAGGAACATTTAGCTGACCAATTAAACAACTCTGTTTTAATAATATCAGATTCGTATTTGAACAACTAAGCTTGTTTAGCTTGATGGGTGGAGCAGTGTTATTATGACACGAAGCATGTATTCTGATCGTATAGTGATCATAAAAGGGGGAAACTCTAAGCATATATTTTTTTAGCAAAAGAGGGTTTCCCATCTGATTTCTATTGAAGAAACCACCACGGAACCAACATGATCAATTAAACCCTAAGCATGATCAATTAATCCGTATTATGGTTGTGCCATGGCAGATTTGAAGCTGCAAACCGGAGAAATGATATTTAGCATCCATTGTTTGCTTCGAACTAAGAACTAAATTCTAAGAGCTGAAAAGAAAGTAGAGTAACCAAGTTAAGATCTATTTTCTGGTTGAGATCAAAAAGTTGAGGAGATATGAAGTACCACCTCTCTTGCGGTGCCCTGTAGGCATCGGGGGTGCGATGGCTGTCGGTGGCGTTGAAGCAGATTTGCGACAGTAGACGGGTGCATCGGGGGATAAGTCCCGTTGCGGTGGAAGAGAAGGTCGTGTGAGCGACCCCGGCAAAGAGGACGACGGCGCCGATGAAGCGAGAGGACGCGATGCAAGGCTATTGGTCCGTCGCCGTGGATGAGAAACGTCCATCTCTAGCAGTGGACGACGCAGTCTTGGTAGGCGCTCCGGCATGGTTGAGGACGGTGGCGATGGATGTGGTGGAGGACGGAGGCGATGGATGGGGTGGCGGACGGAGGCTGGTGTGGGAATGGGGTGTTCTAGCGCGGACGGTGTATGAATGGGAAAATGGAGGGAGAGGTACGGGGAACCATGTTTTTGGAACGCGCCTGTCTGAAATATGGGAAAGTTACAAACTTATCCCCCGTTTCAAATTTGGACGTCTCGTCGGTTGGGGATAGGACGGTAATCTCACACCTCCCAAATATTTGCCGGTAACTATTTCGGGCGAGGAGAGGGTGTTTTGCCGCCCACAGTTGGCACCCACGATCTATGAACGGGGCTGACAGGTAGGGCGACTGTGTCACGTCTGATGGAAGCTACACATCTGCCCCTATTTAAAATATTAGCCTACATCTATTTCGGACGAGGAGAGGGTGTTTTGCCGCCCATCGTGTATGAATGGGGAATGGAGGGAGAATAAGAGGTCTTTCGGACGAGCTTGAATCAAATGAGTTTTGCCGCCCATGTTTGACGCCCACCGTGTCGGAATGGGCTCAGAGGCGGTCGTGTCACGTCTAATTGAAGTTACTACCCTACCCCTATTTAGAGCAGTGGAAATTGGGCCGATGGATTGTCCGTGTAATGGGTAGACAGTACATCTCCCAAACACTTGGCTTCGGGCAGCCGATGTGGGAGTGGACATTTTGTTGTTTCTTTCGAATTTTGGGACAATAAGCATCCACGTTTACCCTGGCAACTAAATTCGAATCCATTTTGTATTCCTATATGAATCTTTATAAATCATTCTATGTGTTTTTATATATCTTCAAAAGGACGACAAAGATGTATTCCACTGTCATATATGAATATGGTTTACAAATGCCGATACTCAAATTCAGAAACTAGAATCCAGTTTAAGGTGAATTCGAATATTTGGAACACTTCATGTCCAACTCAAATGTCACACGCAGCATAATGTGTACTCCCATTTAGATATGTACACAAGCGATGTATCAAGATTCAAATACCGAGTCAATCAACCAAGAATGTACAGAACTAACAGACATATAAACACTTATAGAGTATATGGATCAATAATATCAAATAACATACATAAGACAGGCCACAGTACTTTTTTTTGGCTACAACAGCATCCTTTTTTTAGCCAGCATCTTGGCCCTTTCCGATGCGTGCCACTTATGGTCCATCTATACTACTACTGCTGAATCCACATTCAGCCCGATTGGCATATTTGTAGGTCTGGCACAGCAATCCAAATGAAATGTCTCCGAGTCTTATCAATTAATACAGACTTGTGCTCAAATAAAATTACAAACAAAAAAACAAAAAAAAATTATTACATGATCTCTAAAACAAATGGTTTGATTGATTACATGAACAGACAACACAAAGGTTATTCAACTATGGAAAGAACATTTTACCTATGATTTACCAAGTAGGAATTTAATTTCCTTTTTTCCTTCAGGACTTAACAATCTGGTCAGTCTCAGCTTGCTTCTTTTTGAAATCCACCAAATATTTAATGGTTGTCTTGAGTACTGCTTGTGATTGTGTTGTTTGCTTCCTCAACATGCCAACTTCATCTCTAAGTGCAGAAGCAGAATCTCTTTCTACCACTAGTTTAGCCTCTAGAGCATCAGTAGTTGGCAATTCATAATGCACGATTGGGCCGGTGCCACTGCTGTGGGATGATGCAATGTCCATGGGGACCTCGCTCTTTGATCTTGGGCTAACCTGTTTTGCCATTAAAGTTCCGATTGGATTCAGAAAAGTTGAAGTTAGCAAAACATCTCAACTGGGAGTTATAACAGCAAACCAGTTAAACAAACAAGGAATTAAAGAGTTTCAATTGGATGCTGAAAAGTAGTTATTAACATCATTGTAACCCGCTGTTGCAGCAGCAAAGCAGTTAAACAAACAAGTAGATATTTAAGTTAAGGCAAACAGGTAATTCTTAACAGTAAGTATCAAACACATAGGTAGGCGCAGTCTACAATATGATTAACAGGCTGTGCCATTATGTAACCAGTAGCAAACTAAATTCAGCCAAGCAACGTAATTGAACAATTTTGCAATAAGTGGCTAACTAAAATTCCGAGAAGCAGGTAACTGAACTTATGCTAGTTCTTTGTACAGGCACACTGCAACTTCTTTTTCGCTTACAAGGTTGTACGAAGGAGTCCATGGCATCAATTGCTTGGATATGCAGTCCCAATACTTCTTTCTTCCCACACTGCATGGGTAAGTCGAATGGTTAATCTGGTAAGATGGTGCGTCCTTGATATGTTATATGAGGACGTGTAGTCAGACTAGTTGTAGCCAAACACATCACACTGGCTTTTACTGTATATTTCATGCGATTACTTTTGGAATATCGAGATCTAAGCAATCTACAATAGGATGAAAAGACTGGCATCCTTCACATTATTGGCGAACTCAGTTCATATAAACAAGCAATTCAACCATTCTGTGGGTAAATCAAAAGCGCCACTAGAATATTTTTCACTATCCAATCATACACGCAAAAAGGGGCGATGCCACCATAGGGGCTGGTATGGGCGGCCGCCTCAGGTGGCTGGAAAGTGTGCACCTAGTTTGAGTCGTCCAGGTTGGCCCACGCTAGTTTTGTTCATCCCAACGCACGAGCAGGCAATGTAAAAAATGAAGAAAAATGGTTCAATTTGGATGAGCCAATAACATAAGTGCACGGCAGGCCCTATAGCAGGCTCGCGGCCCAAACGAGCGCCTCCCATATCGATCGACAGCAGGAAAAATCCCAATTCATTCGCTCCAGCCTCCAGTCTGGTTCGCTCCTAACCTAGCCGCCGCTGGACAGACCGACACAACACTTCCTCGCGCCCTCGTTGGAGGGTGGTCGCCGGGCTTCAAGCGAACGGAAGGACAAGAAGATGAAGATCCAACCCTGGATGTAGCCTGCGTGGGAGGCAGCGGCGGCAGCACGGGCATGGCATCAAGCTTGCGCAAACGGATAGTCGCAGCTTGCAAGAGTAGCATGCGCAACGAGCAGGTACATCACATCCCTGATTATATCTAATTCAACTCTTCAATTTCTGGCCAATAGTTAAACCCGACGGTGTTGTAAAACTGCTTGTATGTAGGGAATCTATGAGAAAATGAAACCAATTTCTACTTATTTTATAACTCCCCCAATCAATACTGAACTGACTGAATCTGATGTATCTAATCAAGTTTCTAGTGCAAACATACAAGCTCATGTTGTTCTTGAGCCTGAAGTGTCTAATGAACAGACTGCTAATGAAGGATTTGATGCAAACATTTTACATGCTCCTGGTGATGCACATATAGTGTCTAATGAGGGATCTAATGCAAGCATTTTGCAAGCTCATTGAAGGATTTAGTGTCTAATGATGATCTACTATGTTGAGAGAGACAGAGATTTGCAGGCATTGATGACAAGCAAATTATAGTGCATTTTCATAGCTTGAGGAAACGTCGAGGCCATCTCCCAAAAAGTCCCCGTATCATGACAACATAGCATAAATACTTTTCTACTCTGTTGTTTGAAACTATTGGCATACTTGTGCAGGATAGATATATTGATATGTAGTTTGCGCACTGGTTATACATGCAATTACACTTCGCTATTTTCAGCCAAAGAACGAATAATTTAAGCAGGTACAGACCATGTTTGTAGTGCTTGTACACCATGTTGCATTTTGTGTTTTTTGGTGCTTGCATCATTTAGTGTTTATAATCTGAACTACTTTGGATCATTAGCTGGTTTTCAAAGTGCATGTAGCTTCACATTTCTCAAGTTATGTTGATTTCCGGAGTGCAAGTGCCTTCGTATTTCTTAAGTTAAATGTTCACCCCTGGTAACTTGAATTTGTGGATCAGCCACTGCACACAAATCATACACGAATGCCAGTACAAATTAAATGAAATGCAGGGACTTACGCTAGCTCATTGTACAGGCTCACTGCAGCTCTGCTTGCGCTTGGGATGTTCCATGTACAAGTCCATGTTACCACTTGCTTGGATGTGCAGGCCTTGTGCTCCTTGCATCCCCCTCTGCATTTTTGACATGGCGAATTGTTGATCAAATAAGAGGAATCGACCTTGATGTTGTACTGGAGGACAGATACTTACAAGGTTATACTGGTGTGCACGATGTGTACCAGATCCTGTAGCGCTGTCATGCTTCGCTAAAATATGGACTTGCTTGTTTCAGATGATATATCCAGAAGAAATAAGAGTTAAGGTCAGATTTGCATAGGCGGGTAAGCTAAGAGAGCAGTGAAAGGATATCCAAACATTGTCGGAACAGTGCACAAGGAAGTGATGTGTGGATACCTAGTTCGGGCCGGCGTTTGGGCATGCACGCCTAGCTAGAGTGCGGGTCCCTTCAAAGCCGTTGAGGGTGATGCGGTGGCGTTGGCTGGCCGCGCACGGATGCAGATCTTGAGTGGCAGTGGAGCGCTACAATGCGGTGGACGAGACCGTTGGTGAAGCCCCAACGGCCTCGGGGGGCGGAGGTGCGATGATGTGCTCAGTGAAGTAGCCCCGGTGAGCTGGGAGACGGCGTCGGTGAAGCGCACCTGATGCGGTGGAACTCGGTGTCTGTGAGGCACGTCGGTTGCGGCGGCCGACGTTGTCGGTGGACCACCCGGTGCAGTGGACGAGGGTGTAGATGAGGTAGCTCCAGTGCGGTGGTGAAGCGCGACTGTCGTCTTCGTCGTCGTTGTCCGGCACAGAGGTGGGGAACGGTGGGGAAAAAGACGATACGAGGGGCGATTCGAGGGTTGGCGGTGAATTAGGGATTTGAGCAATCTGGGCGCAAAAGGGGACGGTGGAGAAGAGAGATTTTGCAGGGCTGGAATTGGGGCCGTCAGATATTTCAATCCGAAACGTGGAAGCACGAACTCATATTGCCGTCGTCCTTTTTTGGGGGGGAGGGGGGTGCGCTACACGTCCGTGCGACACACACAACCACCCCGACAGGACTATGCTTCGGTGCCTTAAGGCACCTGCCTTTGTGTCCATGACATATGGGCCCAACAGGTGGATGGCCCACATGTCAGTGACCCAAAGGCAGTTGCCTTTAAGGCACCGAAGCAGCGTCCACCCCGACACGACCCTGGTTTGCCTGGTGCGTCTACATTTGAGAATGCAAACGAATCTTCTTTCATTTGCAAACGAATCTGTATGTATTATCATGCCCGTGTTTTCCTTGCAATAATTAGTCATTCGAAACGAGATACTCCATCCGTTCACTTTTGTAAGTCATTTCAGACAACTTAAAATGAACTGTTTTGCACATTGTCTGAAATGTCTTCAAGGTCTTATAAAAGTGAACAGAGGGAGTACTATAAATTAATTAATGAGGAGTTATTTGAAAAAAAATCGAAACGGTACCCACACTAACGTAGATTAGAGTGTGTGTGACATAATTAGTTATTTGAATTAGAGTGTGTGTCACGTAGTTAGTTATTTGAATTAGAGTGTGTGTCACGTAGTTAGTTATTTGAATTAGAGTGTGTGTCACGTAGCGATCTCCAATTCTAACGTGGATTTCGCATTTCACTATATCCATGCTACTTTTTTAATACAAATTCATATGTATATGATGAACACCATGGTAGTGGGAAAACTTTTGGATGGATTCAAACATATGACCTACAAAATAGCACAACAAACTGAGTCAATGTCAACTTTTCGAAACTTAGTATGGCACGAATTCGAAATAATTACCCGTATGCCTGGTCCTCGGTTCAAATCTTACAATGTACACCGAATTGAAACATCGATATTAAGTCTCATACTATGTACATTCAAATGTTGTTTTTAGCCCCCCCCCCCCCGCACAAACCCTACATACTTCCTGTATCGGTCAATCTTCCTCTCCTAACCACCTTAGGAAGCTATCGGTTTCCAACACACGTTCATTCTTTCTCTCCATGTTTCGATCTCTTAGTCTCTCAACTACACAACCCCTTTTTCCACTCTGTTACCAAATGTATTTACCTCACACACCCGCCATTGCACCCCATGCCGAGCTCTCTCTCCCCCCCCCCTCTCCCCCTCTCACCTTCTCGCTCTAAATACATGCATTGCCTATCTAGCCCCCCAACCTCTCGTGCATGCGCACGCACGCACGTTGTATATCTAGGTCACTCCCTCGAGACTGTCTCACTCTTTCTTCCACACGGCGGGCCACACTCGCTCAATCTCGCTCTCTTTATCTGAGTCTCGTTTAACCTTGTTTTCTTTCACACACAAATGATATATCTCCCTGTTCGGGCCTCGATCGACATACTCTATACTCTCTCACGCAGATTGTCTATCTAGGTCAGTCCATCCAAGCCGCCACCACTCTTTCGACCTCATGGTGGGCCACACTCACTCAATCTCTCTCTCTCACTCTCTCTCTCTCTCCGTATGTCTCGATTGACCTCGCTCTTTCTCGAACAAAAACGATATATCACCATGTTGAGCCCAATTCGACCTATTCACATTGTATACTCTCTCTCACGCACATCGTCTATCTAGATCACTCTCTCCAACCCGTCTCACTCTTTCGATCGCACGGCGACCCTATGTGATCGGTTGACCTTGCTTCCTCTCACGCACAAAATATATCTACACGTCTGTGACTGGATCATCTCTCAAGCTCTATCTTACAGCCCTCACCCTTGCCAAAAAGCTCAATCGGACAATATCTCTCCAGAGCATATATATTTGTTCAATGAATGTCGGACCACACTCACTTTGTCTCTCTATCTATATGTCTCTCGATTGACCTCGCTTTCTCACACCGTATCTTCCATGCGTTGAAGCTACTACCTCTCCATCCCTCGCAAAGCTGGAGCTATTTACATTGCGAGGGGCACTCCAACCTTGGATTAATTTGTGTAGGCATTTATTCCGGTCGGTTTAGATTATATTTTCGTAGCATTCGGCCCACAACTACTCCAATCACCGTAGCGGGTAATTAAGCTATGGGGAGCACCAAATATGAGCACCGGGGAGCCGTTGGATCGAAGATGCAGCGGCACACACGAGGCATGAATGTTTTATTTGCAAAAAAACCTTTGGAGAGTTAGGAAATTGCGCATAATTACAAAGACTACTCCCAAGCCATTGGATCTCACTTCCAACGGTGTAAAAACTCGTATCACCATAGTATCTAAGCTGCAGGGTGGGTGTGATATTCTATGCCGCTGTCATTTTTGTTCGTAAACTTGCAAAAAACATGTAACTCGTGTCGTTACTTGTCTAACCGCGCAAAGTGTTTGTTCAGAAAAACCATCCTACACTGAAATATCGGAACAACACATGGGGGTCCCACTTGTCATTAATCAAATTTGGACCTAAAACTAACAAATCTGAAAGACGAGATTTGAACTGGCAACCTGGACTACAAAGCGTAAGTCGATAGCCTGAAAAAACGAACGGTTGTTGGCTTTGTCCCATAACTTGATTTTATACAGTACTTGCGTTGAGTAGAGTAGAGGGAGTGCCTCGTCAACACGTGCATGACCGTTATCTCACTTACTGGTGGGTCCCAGGTCTGCGATCTCAATCTCTCTTCTCTCCATCATCTAACCTTTGCACGGGCACACACGAAGAGCGGCGCTAGCTTGCCGTGGTGTTATTACAACTAAAAAAAACTTGGAAAATAGAAGAATCGCCTAGAACAAGAGACGTTGTGGCTGGTCGAGACGGAGCTAACCACATCTATCCTCCATGCCACGTTTGCATGATGAAGCCGTGTGGCTAGTGGGGTGTTTTCAACCGACTGGCTGGGTCCCGAGGTCGAACCATAGGTACTCTACTACGTCTGATACAGTATATTTTTACACGCACATTTTTCCTCCGTGCCGAGACGTGACACACCCTACCGCGCGATTTCGGGGTCCTCCCGGGTGGTGCACGCATATATTCTTCCTGACGTGGGACGCCCTACCGCGCGTTTTCTGGGTCCTCCTCGGTCGTAGCGCCGAAGCAAGTAAATGAGTCGTCAAATCATGAAAGACCACCTTTCCCGCCGAGTACATCAGTGAAGCACGGTGGCTAGCTAGTTGGGCTAGTTCGACCGATTAGCTAGGCCGCCGCCACATTTGTTTTTTCACCCCTTTTTTATCTACTTGCCGGCAGGTAAATTTAAATATCCACCACGGCATTGCTCTGGTGTTTGGGTGCGGCAGGATTTTTAATTTTTTGATTGACGGGAGTAGGCACGGCAGGATTTTTAATTTTTTGATTGACGGGAGCAGGCGCGGCAGCAATTAGTCACGATGACTCCACCTATACCCACTGCTCCCTGATGTGAGAAGTCATCGACTGGTGTTTTACCGTGGTGAAAACCAAAAGATTCCCCGCTCCCTCCGCCTTCCCGTAGATTGCATTGCCTTTCAACCGTTTCGCCCCCTTTGCTTCCTCTCCCCATTGCTTCTACCAAGTGCCATGGCGGCGCAGCAGATCATGGAGTCCGAGGTGAGGCTCCTGACGCAGGAGCTCCATGCCAAGGATGTGGAGCTCAGGGCCAAGGACGTGGAGCTCCGTGAGCTCAAGGAGGAGAGGAGTGCCATGCTCCTCCATTATGTGCAGGAGTTCACGGAGCTTCAAAAGCGGCAGGCGTCCACCACAAAGATGCTCGAGGCGTCGGCGGCGTTGCTGCAGAAAGCGGGAGATACGATAGGCCGTCAGGGGAGCCGGCTGGAGCGCGAGCGGGCCGATCATGATGAGGTCCAGGATCGCCTCAGCCACTTGGTGAACCAAGTTGCCACACACGTGTTGCGGCTAGGCGATGCCTACCGTCGTGCCAGCGCGACGATGCCGGCCGTCGGGCTAAACCCTCTGCATGGGCATGTCCATGTCTCGGTGCAACATGACCGTTGGATCAAACTCAGACGGTGCAGATCAGTCACTGTTGCACAAAGCGTGTGGGTGTGTTTGGTTGCATTCTCATCTCAATATAGTTGTTTCCTCTTCGTGTATTTTTGTCAACCTACTAGTGTGGACTCATGCACCCTTCATGCACTCTGCCAAACACGCAAAAGTGGGTCGAGAAGGGAACTTTTTCTCCCATCCTGTGCACCCTTCATACACCCTGCCTAACACTATTCGTGCTTCATGTGGTTCATGTTTCATGGAGTACTGTAGCACCGTACTCTCCGTGCGCTGTGGACCTAGTTCTGTTAACATTGATCTCACTGTCCATTCTCGACCGGACAGTCGAAAAAGCGGTACTTTGTTACATATAGGAGTAGTTGACATGCGCACAACATCATTTGTTATCGTCATATCTTACTACACTAGCAACAAGATTGTGTAGTACTGACGTATGAACCACTGCACATGCCTAGTAGTAGGAGCACTGTGTATGCCGTGTTTCGCACTCCTCCGTCGTAAGAGTGGAAACGCTTGTTGAAATCATTTTTTTTCTTCTGAAAAACAGTGGACACGCTCTACCGTGCGGATCCTCCTCCAGCCATGCACTAAATTACTCACTTTCGCCGACGTGTGGGACAGCCAGCATCGGGGTCCACCAGCCATGCACTAAATTACTCCGTAGTAGAGTGACGGTAGACTACCCCGATCAAAGTGCCGCAGTAATGCCCAATGAGCCGTCAAATCACAAAACCCCCCTCCTTTCCAGCAGTAAGTTGGACGGACGAAGCAACCATCATTTCACTCTTCTCTCTCAGCTTCGTCTCTACCCAACCCTCGCTTCTGCCTCATATTTTTCCTCATTTCTTCAAAAAAAACCCGACCTGCTTCTGCCATTGTTCTTCTCTCCCAAAGAAGGAAAGGTGAGCGCATCAATGGGGTTTGTGATTATGGTTTCTTTTCTTTTATTTCTATTTGACAGTTTCTTGATGGACGCTGGAGCACCGGCCGTAGTGATGTCTATGGCTCCGGCCAAAACCGTCGAGGCTCATGGTACGAAGAAGCGCAAGCACCCCGCCGAGACTACCGTAGACAAGCTCAAAGCCATCGCCCTGTCCAAGCCCCCCTCTCCGGGATCCCTCATTAAGCAAGTCCAGGTAATATCTCTTCTTGACGATCTTTTTCTCGATCTTGATCGTGTTTTTTCATCTAACACGCAGTACTAGTACTAGTAGTACAACTTTCTGGGTGATCTTGCATGTGATTTTTGTGTGCCAAATGACGGTTCTAAATTCCTCTTTTGACCAAAACATGCGAGAGGTTGACACTGATTTCTTATAGATTACTTTCAACTACTCCCTCTGTCCCAAATTTCTTGTCTTAGATTTGTCTAGATACGGATGTATCTAATACTAAAATGTGACTTGATACATCCATATCTAGACAAATCTAAGACAAAAATTTTGGGACGGAGGGAGTACTTTATGAACATCAATGCTACCTTTTAAGAGGGTATATTTGCCTCAGTAACTTGTGTTATGGATATTGCATGTAATCCCTCTGCTCTCATGCCTTTGAAGACATGTTCTAGTGTCTTTGTTCACTCATTTCTGTGTGTATATGTAGTCATATATGGAGTATGATATCGAAAATCATCTTATATTTCTGAACGGAGGTAGTAATAAAATATGGTTTCTGTTTGAATTAGAACCAGGTCCGCGGTGGAGATGAAGTTCTCAAAGTCATGTCGTGTGAACTGGAAGACCTGATGATGAGTTCTACTGCTGAACTATCCAGCTGCTGTGTCCTTGTCGCCATGTGTCCTCAACTAGTGTTTTCCTGTAGCATTTTTGTCAGGAGTGTTCTCGAGGCTGTACTTGACCACAACAATTTCCTGGTTGTGCCTTCGATTACGAAGGGTGTGGTTCTTGTAAAGCTTCCCAACAAATCTGATGCGGCCTGTCTTCATCATCATGTTTATGAGTGGAAATACCACTCTGTTAGGTTCTCCAAGGTTGACAAGATGGTGATGGTGCATGTAGACATCTCACACTAAGTCCATGGCCTAGTGAGTTATGCGGGGTTCATCCCGTAGGTCGGTGGCAAAAAATGGTCTGCAGAGTTTAGTTAGTGCAACTTTGCTTGTCTGTAGTAAGTACTATTGTTCAGTACTTGATTTGTGTTTGTGAACCCTGTATTGTTTATTAGTACTGCCGCTTTTGGTGTGTGTTCAGTCCTGAGAACGGTCTATGTTAATGTCTATCCACTCAATTCAGTCTGTATATTTTGAAGTATCCGTATCATATTTTTTGTGAGGACGGTCTATCAATTATGGTTACACTCCAATATATGTATGCATGCAGGGTTTATCGCACCCACCAGGATTTCCAGCCCCATGGATGTTTGGTCCATACGATTTGTCACGACCTTTGGACTGTCCTGCTTGTGGGAGTAGGCGGGGCCCCTGCATGCCACGCATAGTTGAATGATCAATCTTCTATTTAGTACTTCAACATAGTGATTTCCTGGTAAGAATTCACTCATGTCACATCAAGTAAATCTTATTGATTTACTGTCTAAATCTTATTGATTTAATGTCATGTTTTCTTTCTTTTCCTGCAATTTTATGATGCAGGTTTGGCCATGTGACATTCATCACAGAATAAACCGTTTGGTTTGCTCTACTATGGCTATTTTTGCAGGTTTCACTTCTTATGTCGTGTCAGTAACGAAGGCACTGTCCATCACTTATATTACTGGAAAAAATTGGATCAGTCTGTTGTGTGAGTACAAGCTGAATCCCTACGATGAACTGCAGTTTGGTCTAACAAAAACACCACAATTAGTCCTTCTCGCGTTTAAAAGAAATGAAGAAAAAGACTGGATCACGGTCACGGATCCTAGTCAAGTTAGAAAGCTGATCATAGCAGACCAGACACGATCGTCGCTGTCTCGCACAGATCGAGCACCGACAGTTGCTCTAGCACTGACAGCGGCAGCAGCTCAGTCCGATCCAGCTGAGGATTGGGCACCGACCGCGTCAGTGGATCAGTCTGATCTACCGGAGGATCGGGCATCGACACCGGCACTCATACGTCTCCAACATATCTATAAGTTTTGATTGCTCCATGCTATATTATCTACTGTTTTGGACTATATTGGGCTTTATTATCCACTTTTATATTACTTTTGGGACTAACCTATTAACCGGAGGCCCAGCCCAGAATTGTTGTTTTTTTGCCTATTTCAGTGTTTCGAAGAAACGGAATATCAAATGGAGTCCAAACGGAATAAAACCTTCGGGAACGTGATTTTCTCACCGAACGTGATCCAGGAGACTTGGACCCTGCTCCAAGTAACAAAAGAGGCGGTCACGAGGGTGGGGGCGCCCCCCCCCTAGGGCGCGCCCCCTGCCTCATGGGCCCCTCAGAGCTCCACCGACGTACTCCTTCCTCCTATATATACCTACGTACCCCCAAACGAACAGAGACGGAGCCAAAAACCTAATTCCACCGCCGCAACTTTCTGTATCCACGAGATCCCATCTTGGGGCCTGTTCTGGAGCTCCGCCGGAAGAGGGCCGTCATCATGGAGGGCTTCTACATCATCATAGCCTCTTCGATGAAGTGTGAGTAGTTTACCTCAGACCTTCGGGTCCAT
This sequence comes from Triticum urartu, assembly GCF_003073215.2. NCBI lineage: Eukaryota > Viridiplantae > Streptophyta > Magnoliopsida > Poales > Poaceae > Triticum > Triticum urartu. The sequence goes on from NC_053024.1 coordinate 462,944,633, forward strand.
AGTTAGTAGCTAGATGGCTTCTTCTCTCTCTTTGAATCTCAATACAAAGTTCTCCCCCTCTCTCGTGGAGATCTATTCGATGTAATCTTCTTTTTGCGGTGTGTTTGTTGAGACCGATGAATTGTGGGTTTATGATCAAGTCTATCTATGAATAATATTTGAATCTTCTCTGAATTCTTTTATGTATGATTGGTTATCTTTGCAAGTCTCTTCGAATTATCCGTTTGGTTTGGCCAACTAGATTAGTAGTTCTTGCCATGGGAGAAGTGCTTAGCTTTGGGTTCGATCTTGCGGTGTCCTTTCCTAGTGACAGAAGGGGCAGCAAGGCACGTATTGCATCGTTGCCATCAAGGATAACAAGATGGGGTTTATTTCATATTGCATGAATTTATCTCTCTACATCATGTCATCTTGCTTAATGCGTTACTCTGTTTTTAACTTAATACTCTAGATGCATGCTGGATAGCGGTCGATGAGTGGAGTAATAGTAGTAGATGCAGAATCGTTTCGGTCTACTTGTCACGGACGTGATGCCTATACACATGATCATGCCTAGATATTCTCATAACTATGCTCAATTCTGTCAATTTCTCAACAGTAATTTGTTCACCCACCGTAGAATACTTATGCTCTTGAGAGAAGCCACTAGTGAAACCTATGGCCCCCGGGTCTATTCTCATCATATTAATCTCCATCACTTTAATCTTGCTTTGCTTTTTACTTTGCCTTTTACTTTTACTTTGCATCTTTATACCAAAAATACCAAAAATATTACTCCCTCCGTCCCGAAAAACATGTCGCGGGGGTAGTACATTTGATTTTTTGCATTTTAGTCCTTCCACTTTCAAAACTCTAGAAATTAAGCCCCCCATCTCCCTCCTCCCGTCGCCCGCGTCGCCACGGCCAGCCGTCTTCAATCGCCAGGGCCAGCCGCCGCAGTTCCTGAGACACCGACGAGCCCACCCACGAACAAGACCTCCGCTGCCCACAAGGAGGATCTCCGCTGCCCGCCCACGAGGACTCTGCCGCCCGCCCAGGAGGAGGATCTCCGCCGGCCACCGACGAGCGGGTCCTCCGCCGGCCACCGACGAGCGGGTCCTCCGGCGCCCACCGACGAGCGGGTCCTCCACCACGGACCGCCGCCGCGCTGGTCCACTCCGCCCACGACTCCGCCGCTCACTGCCGCCGCGCTGGTCGCCGTGCTGGTCCACTTTGGCTCGCCGGCTGGTTGAGGTGGTGGTGGCGGGCGACGCCTCTGCTGCCGACGCCCTCCGATCCCCGCCCCCGACCCCCGAGGCCTCCGGCTCTACCTCTGCTACTCCGCTCTGATCCTGCAGCTGATACATATTGAAATTGATCTGCAGCTCGCTTGTCAGTGCTCCTCTGTTGATACAGAGTGAAATTGATCCGTAGCTCGATATTCGTGTTGACCAGCAGCAGCAGAGCTCTAGTAGCAGCTGCCCTGTGCTTCTCTGGCCTGCTCCTTGTGTTGCCGCCAGAGCTCGTGTTCCTAAGGAAGGAAGAAGGTAAAATTCAGTTTAAATGTCAGGTTTCAGTAAAATTTACTGTCAATTTTCATGGTGAAACTGATAGTCATCTGGTGAAATTGAATGTTTGTCTAGATCAATTATTGCTAGCATTGTGGAATTAGAGCAGATAAGCCAATTTTGAACATACGCAATCACTATACTTTGCTAACTGTGAAACTGTTATGTCAATGAGCATATGCAGTCACTAATCATATGCAAATTTGGAGTACTGCTGGAATTACTCTAGTTTGGAGTACTCTAGAAATCAAATTTGGAGTACTGCTGGAACATGTTTGCACTTTTTGTTTAATCTCTCTGCAGGACATGTGTAGGCAAGTGCCCTGTTTTACTCATTGTCAAAAAGTGCCCTATTTTACTCACTACAAAGCAAGTAATCCTTCTGTCCTGTTTTACTCACTAGAGTAGATCTTCTCAGCTGAGGTCCCTAATTAACTTGTCTAAGTACCTACACAAAATTCCCCATGGAGAAAAGGATCTAGCTCCTCCTACACATGTATAGATCAATCAGTTTAGTTCTAGTGTTGTTAGACTTTTGCACCCACACAGAATTGTAATACTCAGCATGGATGTTTTGCTGCCATGACTTGTGTTTGCAAATGTTTCAGCAAACATGATACTCCCTAGAATTCAGTTAAACTACTGCACAAAAAATTCAGTTATGAGCCTATCTGTGTAAATACATTCACAGGAATCTAGCTCACCTTGTGGGAAAATCTAGCCAACCTTGAGTAAAATCCACACCAAAAGAAGCAAGCAAGCAAGAAAGGATCAAGACATGGTCAAAATTCATTCAGTTAAGATACATACAGTAAAATCTGAGTTGGATATTGACAGAGTACAACTGAGTTGATCCAGACTCAAATCTGAGTTTTTAAATGCAAAATATGGATGAACATTGGTGATTACCACTACACTACATCCAATTGTATTGTGTTTGGAGCAAAGTGTTTGGCTACAAAAAATGGCTTATGGTTATGGTTAGAGCAAAGTGTTTGGCTGCCATGGCAGCATTTCTTGTTTGGCTACCGTGGAAACCAAACTAGAAATGGTGCCATGGCACCTATTTCTTGTTTGACTTGCATACTCAATTTGTGTGTGTGTATTCTTGTTATGGTACCATGGTGTACTCATCTTTTGTCATTGATGGCAGGAAACATAACTATGGATTTGAACTTGATGCCTCAAAAGGAAGAACATGAAACTATTGATTTGAACATGATGCCTCAAGAGGAAGACGATGAAGGTATTAATTTGAATTTGATGCCTCAAGAGGAGGAACCTCAAGTGGCAGAGAATGTAGTTATGGATTTGAACTTGATGCCTCAAGAGGAAGACGATGAAGATATGAATTGGATGCCTCAAGAAGATGAAGGGAAAGAGGATGAAGCTCAAGAGGAAGAGGATGAAGTTATGAATTGGATACTTCAAGAGAAGAGAAGAGAATTGTCAGATAAGGAGAGGCATGGTGTTTACTTCGCCTTGCTGGTAATCGAGCTCAGAGATGGGTCTGTTCAACCAGACGACAAGCTGCTAGTCTCAAACCTGTTGGACATAAGTGTACGATCTGTTGAAAGAATCTGGGAAGACGCCAAAAGGCAAATTGCCGATGGCAAAGAAGTAGATGTCTCAAGCAAGAAGCCGGGAAGATCTGGCCGAAAGAGAAAGGAGCTAAATCTAGAGAGGACCTCAACAATCTCACTGAATAAAAGAAGAACAATTCGATCTCTGGCACGGTCTCTAGGTGTGGCCCGATCGACCCTACATAAGAGGTTCCAGTTGAATGAGCTCAACCGCATCACAAGCACCGTGAAGCCTCACCTCAAGCTAGAGAACAAGCTTGCGAGATTGAAATTTTGTATGTCCATGGTCGATGACAATTCGATATCAACTTCTCGTGCTATGTTAAAACCAATGACGAATATGGTTCACATCGATGAGAAGTGGTTTGACATGGCGAGAGTGAAGAATAGTTACTATGTACTTCCAGGAGAACCTGAACCGAAGCGCACCGTGTCAAACACTCACAGCATTGGGAAGGTGATGTTCCTAACAGCCATTGCCAAGCCCCGATATAACAATGAGGGGGAGCTAACATTCGATGGGAAGATCGGCATTTGGGCATTTGTCGAAGAGACTGAGGCGAAGCGGACAAGTCAAAACAGAACAAAGGGAACAAAAGTGTTGACATCAGTGAAAGTAACTAGGCCTGTGTGCAGAGATTATCTAATCAATAAGGTTATCCCAGCAATTCAGGATAAGTGGCCTGACGATGATGAGGGAGCGACAATATTCATCCAACAGGATAACGCAAAGCCTCATGTCCTTCCCAATGATGTAGCTTTTCGAGAAGCTGTGGAACAAACTGATCTTGACATCCGATTGCTACAACAGCCCCCAAATAGCCCTGAGTTAAATTGTTTGGACCTCTGCTTCCATACCTCTCTCCAGTATCTAACCGACTGCAGGTCACCTACAAACATCCAGGAACTGGTACAGGGTGTGGAAGAGGAATTCGAGAACTACGATCCCGACAAGTTGCACAGAAGCTTTATCACATTAGAAGCAGTTATGTTTGAAGTTATGAAAGCCAAAGGAGGAAATCAATATAAGTTGCCCCACTTGCACAAGGATCGCGTTCAGAATACTGGAATGGAAATAACCGGTGTATATTGCGACAGTCGAGTAGTTGTTGATACTAGGGCCGTTATAGAAGAAATGGAAATTGCAATAGGAAAAGAAAATGAAAGGAAAGAATTAGCTAGAGAAGGTAAAGGAAAGAAAAGTAAAGGGAAGGGAAGGGAAGAAGTGGCCAAAGAAAGGAAAAGAATGTAGTCAAGAGGGGACAAAGAGGCCCTTATGTCATGTAGTCAGGTGCTCCTTGTGTATGTCTTGTGTAATCTTGTGTCAAGAGGGGACAAAGATGCCCTTATGTCATGTGTAATCTTGTGTCAAGAGGGGACACAGAGGACCTTATGTCATGCCCTTGTGTATGCCTTGTCTAATCCTTGTATATAAACTAAAGGAAGGTTGTTCTAGGAAAGGGGGAGGCATTATCATCTTATCATCTTGACATAATTCATAGTAGTTCAAACAAGATCCACTCTACTGTAAAAATCAGATAACTACTGATTCTTGTGTACACCATTTAAAATGATTGCTATTGACTGAATTAGGTGAAATTTGTCAAACTGAAAATGGAAAATACACTTCTGCTGTACTACAGTTTTGCAAACTGAAAATGCTCCAAGCAGATCTTAGTTTCAAAATGGAAAATATTCCAAGCAGGAGTACTCCAGGAGTACACTTCTCAGTTTTGTCAGTTAGTGATCAGGTATGAACCTAAGTTTTGTTAAATGGACAATTTGTTACAGTTTGATTAACTAAATTTTGATAGCTAGGGATCAGTTATGAACCTAACTTCTGTTAAATGGACAATTTGGCTGAATCTCTGGATCAAACTATAAATGCTCACATCAAGGAGAAAATTGACAGTTTTGACAGTAACTTCAGTCTAAATCTTAGCATCAAGTAGTTTCAGTACTCATCTCTGGATCTGAAATCTTGAACAGGAGCTCCAGGCGATGTCGGCCTTGAGGTGCTGGACGATGGTGCAGTGGCTGAACAGGAGTGGACGGCGTCTTCTACCTTCTGGCGACGGTGACACAGGGTGGACGGCGTCTTCTACCTTCTTGAAGAAGCCAATTGTCCTGTATAGAAAACAAAACCGAAATCAAAATCAATGCATGAATATGCTGTCAGTTATCAAAATCAAAATGTACTCTAGTTTAAAGTGTACACATGCACTAATTAAATTTCTAAGATGAAGCTAGTGTGGAATGTGCTGCTCGGAATTTACACTGAATGCATTTCGCACTGAATCTGTGAGAATTTACACTGAATGCATTTACATTGAATCTGTGAGAATTTACACTGAATGTGCTACTAGGAATTTACACTGAATTTACACTGTATCTGTGAGAATTTACACTGAATGCATTTCTCTGAATGCACTGCGCGGAATTCAAATCTAGTCTGACTTTACACTGAAAAAAAGATTTACAGAAACCTTGTATGGAGTTAACTGAACCAAATTTCAAGCTGAGACTAGTTCACTGAAACCTGGACACTTTGAAAGGTTTGCACATGATCTTGGGACACTGGGTGGCCGGTACTTGTTTGTGATCAGAAATGATCCCCGAGAAGAAGTTAAAGCAAGATCATTAAGAATTTAATCTAGCACTTCCTTGATTTAGTTCAGATATGATGACACTGCAGAATCCTTTAGGAAAAAAACAGAGCACTTGATCTGCTTTTGCTTAACTTCACAAGGAAGATATAGCTGCATCACAACAACCAGTACCTAGGATATTTTACTAGTACCAGGAAATAAAGCCTCTATTTAAACTGGGATTCAACTCTTCGAACCAAATTTAGACCAGAACTATTAGTGGTGATAGGAGATGACCACAGAGGCTTCATGTCAAATATCTCAATTCAAAAAGGGAAAACCATGACTTGTTGCACTATTAGGGCCTGATGTGCAGATGCCCAAAAAACAAACATACATGACCACAAACATCTTTCAGAGTATTTTGTCAGGTTGTTGTAACATAGCTAGTTCAGATCAAAACATCTCACATTCATTAAAATTCAGTAGATCTTCAGTGTTATAAGCATGATTCAGCTTCATACATGCTGATACACAAATTTGCAGTTCAAACTTAATTTCATTTTCATCATATACTGGTAGGAAGAACAGTAGAAAGAAGAGCTTTCTCAGAACATTACCCTTGTCCCAGCCTGCTTGTAGTTTGTTGACAGCAAGTCTTGGGCGACAGAGTTCGGCCGAGCAGGCGAGCAGCACCGGGATTGGTCGGAGCAAAGGGCCAGAGCCGGCGCGGCGGGCGGCGGCCCCCGGCTGGAGCAGGCGCGGAGCAGCACGTCCCTGGCGACCAGGCAGAGGGCCAGGGACGGCCGAGGAGCGCCGGAGCAGAGGGGCTAGGCGCAGTCCTTGCGGAGGGCATTCACCGGCGGCGGACGTGGTGTACTGGAAGGACCAGTTGCAGGGGGCAGGAGATGGGGTTGGTTGCTGGAGGCTGTGGAGATTGGCAGGGGCGCCGACCTCGGTTCCCTCCTCCTCTGGTGGCGCGTGGGTCGTCGAGCTTAAGCTGGGGAAATCAAAGATTTTTATGAGGAAGCGGGGAGCTTGGGGAGGCAGGCGAGCGGCAGCTGCGGCACCGGAGCAGGAGGCAGCTGCGGCGAGGGAGCGGGGGAGCAGGGGAGCCGCGGCGGCGGGGAGCAGCGCAGCTGCGGCGGGGGAGCGAGGAAGCGACGGCGGCGGGGAGCAGCGCAGCTGGGGATTCTGTCGGAGGAGGACGACGAGGAGTGCGGGTTTGGTCGGGAGAAACTGAAGGGTTTTTTTGTAAAATTGCCCTTACGACATGTTTTTCGGGACGGAGGGAGTATATCTATCAGATCTCACTCTCGTAAGTGACCGTGAAGGGATTGACAACCCCTAATCGCGTTGGTTGCGAGTAGTTATCGTTTTGTGCAGGTACGAGGGGCTTGAGTGTGGCCTCCTACTGGATTGATACCTTGGTTCTCAAAAACTGAGGGAAATACTTACGCTACTCTGCTGCATCATCCCTTCCTCTTCGGGGAAAACCAATGCAAGCTCAAGACGTAGCAAGAAGGATTTCTGGCGCCGTTGTCGGGGAGTCTACGCAAAAATTCAACATACCAAGTACCCATCACAATCCCTATCTCTCGCATTACATTATTTGCCATTTTCCTCTCGTTTTCCTCTACCCCACTTCACCCTTGCCGTTTTATTCGCCCTCTCTCTCTCTATCCTCCCTCTCTTTCTCTGTTTGCCTCTTTTCCCTCGTCATGTCAGAACCAAAAAGAGTTGGGAGTTCTCTCCCAAGTTCTAGTGCTTTAGACAATCCTGCTATCTTATCTAAACTCATGAATCGGAATGCTATAGAACAACTTGCCGGAGTTATCAATGGGAACCTTAGTAATTTTGATGAAGATGATTCTGGAATTTTTCGCTATTTACTTGATGAATCCTTGAAAGATGCTCGGGATAGGCTGTTAAGGATCCGGGCTAGCTATGTACCCCAATATCAAATTGAGGTTTACTTAAAAAGCTTTTATGTTGGGCTACCCGCTTCGTTAAAACAAGTTTTAGATTCTACTTTCGAGGGGGGGTTTCTTGAAGGGGACCCCATAGATACCTATGAGAGGATGAAAACTATATTTGGGCACCCCATTAATGAGAAAACTGAAATCACATCCCTCTTGCTTTCTCACCAAAACGAATCTATTAAAGAGATAAAGGCTAGCTTAGATACAAACTTCCGTAACATACTTAATCTTTCTTCTACCATTAATGGCCAAGTGCTTTATCAAAATAGAAAGATTAATTCTATAGATAGCAATCTTGCTCTTTCCTTTTCTAATAACAAAGATGGCAATACCTAGATCTATCCTCGCTGTTATGCCTAGCTAGGGGCGTTAAACGATAGCGCTTGTTGGGAGGCAACCCAATTTTATTTTTATTCCTTAATTTTTGATCCTGTTTAGTAATAAATAAATTATTTAGCCTCTGTTTTGGTTGTGTTTTTTGTGTTTAATTAGTGTTTGTGCCAAGTAGAACCGTTGAGAAGACTTGGGGAAAGTCTTGTTGAACTTGCTGTAAAAAACAGAAACTTTAGCGCTCACGAGAACTGCTGTCATTTTTATTTGAAGAGTGATATTTAGTTAATTATTTTTGCAGATGATTAATAGATAAATTACTCACGTCCATCAATTTATTTTAGAATTTTTGGGTTTCCAGATCTTGCGCTAGCTACAGATTACTACAGACTGTTCTGTTTTTGACAGATTCTGTTTTACGTGTGTTGTTTGCTTATTTTGATGAATCTATGGCTAGTAAAATAGTTTATAATCCATAGAGAAGTTGGAATACAGTAGGTTTAACACCAATATAAATAAATAATGAGTTCATTACAGTAACTTGAAGTGGTCTTTTGTTTTCTTTCGCTAATGGAGCTCACGAGTTTTCTGCCTTAAGTTTTGTGTTGTGAAGTTTTCAAGTTTTGGGTAAGGATTTGATGGATTATGGAACAAGGAGTGGAAAGAGCCTAAGCTTGGGGATTCCCATGGCACCCCCAAGATAATCTAAGGACACCTAAAAGCCAAAGCTTGGGGATGCCCCGGAAGGCATCCCCTCTTTCGTCTACTTCTATCGGTAACTTTACTTGGAGCTATATTTTTATTCACCAACATGATATGTGTTTTGCTTGGAGCGTCTTGTATTATTTTTGTCTTTGTTTGTTAGTGTGACACAATCATCCTTGCTGTACACACCTTTTGAGAGAACCATACATGAATTAAAATTTGATAGAATGCTCTTTGTGCTTCACTCATATCTTTTGAGCTAAGTAGTTTTGCTCTATGTGCTTCACTTATATCTTTTGAGCTATGTAATTTTGCTCTATATGCTTCACTTAGATCTTTTAGAGCACGGTGGTGGATTTGTTTTAAAGAAACTATTGATCTCTCATGCTTCACTTAAATTATTTTGAGAGTCTCTTAATAGCATGGTAATTTGCTTAATAATAATATGCTTGGTATTCAGGATTTGTGAAACTTTCTTTTGAGTGTGTTGAATGCTAAGAAAAAATTGAAGAATGATAATTGTTTTGAGATATGGAGGTGATAATATTAAAGTCATGCTAGTTGAGTAGTTGTGAATTTAAAGAATACTTGTGTTGAAGCTTGTGATTCCCGTAGCATGCACGTATGGTGAACCGTTATGTGATGAAGTCGGAGCATGATTTATTTATTGATTGTCTTCCTTATGAGTGGTGGTCAGGGACGAGCGATGGTCTTTTCCTACCAATCTATCCCCCTAGGAGCATGCGCGTAATGCTTTGCCTTGATAACTTCTAGATTTTTGCAATAAGTATATGAGTTCTTTATGACTAATGTTGAGTCCATGGATTATACGCACTCTCACCCTTCCACCTTTGCTAGCCTCTCTAATACCGCGCACCTTTCGCCGGTATCATACACCCACCATATACCTTCCTCAAAACAGCCACCATACCTACCTATTATGGCATTTCCATAGCCATTCCGAGATATATTGCCATGCAACTTTCCACCGTTCTGTTTATTATGACACACTCCATGATTGTCATACTGCTAGCATGATCATGTAGTTGACATCATATTTGTGGCAAAGCCATCGTTCATAATTCTTTCATACATGTCACTCTTGATTCATTGCATATCCTGGTACACCGCCGGAGGCATTCATATAGAGTCATATCTTGTTCTAAGTATCAAGTTGTAATTGTTGAGTTGTAAGAAAAATAAAAGTGTGATGATCATCATTATTAGAGCATTGTCCCAGTGAGGAAATAATGATGGAGACTATGATTCCCCCACAAGTCGGGATGAGACTCCGGACAAAAAATAAATAAAAGACGCCAAAGAAGCCAAAAAAAAGAGGCCATAAAAAGAGAAAAGGCCCAAATAAAAAATAAAAAAATAAAAAAATGAGAGAAAAAGAGAGAAGGGACAATGTTACTATCCTTTTACCACACTTGTGCTTCAAAGTAGCACCATGATCTTCATAGTAGAGAGTCTCTCATGTTATCACTTTCATATACTAGTGGGAATCTTTCATTATAGAACTTGGCTTGTATATTCCAATGATGGGCTTCCTCAAAATTTCCCTAGGTCTTCATGAGCAAGCAAGTTGGATGCACACCCACTTAGTTTCTTTTTGAGCTTTCATATACTTATAGCTCTAGTGCATCCATGGCATGGCAATCCCTACTCACTCACATTGATATCTATTGATGGGAATCTCCATAGCCCATTGATACGCCTAGTTAATGTGAGACTATCTTCTCCCTTTTTGTCTTCTCCACAACCACCATTCTATTCCACCTATAGTGCTATGTCCATGGCTCACGCTCATGTATTGCGTGAAGATTGAAAAAGTTTTGAAAAAGTTAGAGTATGAAACAATTGCTTGGCTTGTCATCGGGGTTGTGCATGATTTAAATATTTTGTCTGGTGAAGATAGAGCATAGCCAGATTATATGATTTTGTAGGGATAACTTTCTTTGGCCATGTTATTTTGAGAAGACATAATTGCTTTGTTAGTATGCTTGAAGTATTATTATTTTTATGTCAATATAAACTTTTGTCTTGAATCTTTCTAATCTGAATATTCATATCACAATTAAGAAGATTTGCATTGAAATTATGCCAAGTAGCACTCCGCATCAAAAATTCTCTTTTTATCATTTACCTACTTGAGGACGAGCAGGAATTCAGCTTGGGGATGCCTGATACGTCTCCAACGTATCTATAATTTTTGATTGCTCCATGCTATATTATCTACTGTTTTGGACTATATTGGGCTTTATTTTCCACTTTTATATTACTTTTGGGACTAACCTATTAACCGGAGGCCCAACCCAGAATTGTTGTTTTTTTGCCTATTTCAGTGTTTCGAAGAAACGGAATATCAAACGGAGTCCAAACGGAATAAAACCTTCGGGAACGTGATTTTCTCACCGAACGTGATCCAGGAGACTTGGACACTGCTCCAAGGAACAAAAGAGGCGGTCACAAGGGTGGGGGCACCCCCTTAGGGCGCGCCCCCTGCCTCATGGGCCCCTCGGAGCTCCACCGACGTACTCCTTCCTCCTATATATACCTACGTACCCCCAAACAAACAGAGATGGAGCCAAAAACCTAATTCCACCGCCGCAACTTTCTGTATGCACGAGATCCCATCTTGGGGCCTGTTCCGAAGTTTCGCCGGAAGAGGGCCATCATCACAGAGGTCTTCTACATTATCATAGCCTCTCCGATGAAGTGTGAGTAGTTTACCTCAGACCTTCGGGTCCATAGTTAGTAGCTAGATGGCTTCTTCTCTCTCTTTGAATCTCAATACAAAGTTCTCCCCCTCTCTCGTGGAGATCTATTCGATGTAATCTTCTTTTTGTGGTGTGTTTGTTGAGACCGATGAATTGTGGGTTTATGATCAAGTCTATCTATGAATAATATTTGAATCTTCTCTGAATTCTTTTATGTATGATTGGTTATCTTTGCAAGTCTCTTTGAATTATCCATTTGGTTTGGCCAACTAGATTGGTAGTTCTTGCCATGGGAGAAGTGCTTAGCTTTGGGTTCGATCTTGCGGTGTCCTTTCCCAGTGACATAAGGGGCAGCAAGGCACGTATTGCATCATTGCCATCGAGGATAACAAGATGGGGATTATTTCATATTGCATGAATTTATCTCTCTACATCATGTCATCTTGCTTAAAGCGTTACTCTATTTTTAACTTAATACTCTAGATGCATGCTGGATAGCGGTCGATGAGTGGAGTAATAGTAGTAGATGCATAATCGTTTCGGTCTACTTGTCACGGACGTGATGCCTATATACATGATCATGCCTAGATATTCTCATAACTATGCTCAATTCTGTCAATTGCTCAACAGTAATTTGTTCAGCCACCGTAAAATACTTATGCTCTTGAGAGAAGCCACTAGTGAAACCTATGGCCCCCGGGTCTATTCTCATCATATTAATCTCCATCACTTTAATCTTGCTTTGCTTTTTTACTTTGCCTTTTACTTTTACTTTGCATATTTTTACCAAAAATACTATATCTATCAGATCTCACTCTCGTAAGTGACCGTGAAGGGATTGACAACCCCTAATCGCGTTGGTTGCGAGTAGCTATCGCTTCATGCAGGTACGAGGGACTTGAGCGTGGCCTCCTACTGGATTGATGCCTTGGTTCTCAAAAACTAAGGGAAATACTTACGCTACTCTGCTGCATCATCCCTTCCTCTTCGGGGAAAACCAACGCAAGCTCAAGACGTAGCAGGCACCTGCTCCGACACCGGCACCAGCTCTACAAGGAGCACCATCTCCGGCAGCAGCAGCGGCTTCGACACCTGCACCAACACTTGCACTTGCATCTGCTCCGGCCCGTGCAGTTGCACCGGCAACAGACTGGGCTGCAGTTCGCACTTCATATACCAAAGTCCTTACAAAAACCGACATGTCCACCTTCTTGGTAAGCATTGGCCGCCCAAGTGCTTCGTTCTTTTTTCTTTCCATGTTGTTTCACATGATTCACTGTGTTGATCTAACTGTTTGGGTATGTCTTCTTGTTTGCAAACAGAGAATTCCTAGAGCAACGAGGGAGTCGTTCAACAATCCGGGCGACCGCGGCCAAGTTTCTCTTACCATGCGCAGCCTTGGTGTGAATGAACCTGCTCAATATATCGTAAGTACAAAGGATGATCGCATGATGATTGATGCTAAAGGATGGTCAAGGTTCAAATCTAAATCATATCTTGCGGTAGGGGATGATGTCAAAATCGAACTTTCTCGGCAAGGAGAGCTGGTCCAAATCAACTTTTAAATTCTTCAGTAGCAGCATGCAACTGCCTAACTGATCTATCCTCTGAGAGATTTTGATGTAATAATCTGGCATGGTGAAACAAGTGTCCTGTGTGTATAAGTAGTATGATAGTATTATTCATCACATGGTATATCGTTGATAGAATTGCAACTCTGATTGGTGGTTAGGAACTGTCGTTCGATTTCATTCCAACAGCTACCGTGCTTTATTCAATTTTGTGTATTCGCCTTGCGACAGCATCTAAAACCAACGCCGTATCGATCGCTTGCAATATGAAAAGCGCTGAGGTAGAACACATGGGCCCCCAAACATGCAGGGTCGGCCTGCGGCCCAAAGTCCAGAACCTGGTTTCGAGAAGCACTAGCTCAGTGCAGAAGTGGCGTCCTCCTCCTGCTGTGGGTTGGGCGAAGATGAATGTTGATGCTGCGCTATCTCGCAATGGTGAAAGGGGAGCCCTGGCAGTTGGGAGCCGGGATCATACAGGCTTCTTCCTTGGAGCATCGGCACTGGTGTGCGAAAGTGTTACTGATCCAGAGATCCTAGAGGCAATGGCATGTTGCGAGGGGCTATCTCTGGCTCTTGACTTAAACCTGCAACAAGTTCATATTAGCACCGATTGTTCAGCAACAGTCAAGCATATCAGAGAGGCATACTTGGGGCCCAGCAAAGTTATTATGGACGAGATCAAGATGAAGAAGAATATGTTCCAAACCATGGAGATCATACATGAAAAACGCAAGTGTAATGTTGAAGCGCATGTGCTCGCAAAAGCTGCTACTTCTTTTCCCTGTGGACGCCATCTTTGGCTCACAGGAACCCCCAAAATTATTTATATACCTATGACTGTTAATCTTCAATAAAGCATCTTTTATCCCTCAAAAAAACATCTGAGTATTATATTCTCAGCTGAACCCCCATAATGCCCGTGCGTTGCAGAGGGAGTATTTTTTCGGCAAGGTGATCCTGTGATATAAAAGATTTGTATATTTCTTTACAGAGGGAGTATCTCTCTGTCAAAAAATATATTTATGTGTAACTAGTTACTCCTGTCTTTCTACTTCCTTTCGCTGATATGTGGGGCAACCGGCAACGGGGTCCACGTGCCATATGCACAAATTAGAGTGCACAACTTCATGGTAGACACACCCCGGTCGTAGCGCCGCAGTAATGCCCAATGAGTCGTCAAATCCCAAACCCCCCTTTCCAGCTTTAGCAGTAAGCTGGACGGACGAAGCGGCAATATTTCACTGGGCCTGAATCCCTTTCTCCCTCGTCTGCTTGTTCAGAGAAAACCCCCTCTCGGCGATTGCATAGGGTTTTCTCATGGAGAACCAGGTACGAATTCTTCATCCATCCCCAATAAACCCAAGTCCCTTGGTCGCAGGTAATCCTAGGATGGCAGCCGCCGCCATTGATGCATTTTTCTTCCTACTGAATCTAGTGTGTTTCATTTGCAGTGCCCAAAGTGCGAGTACCCTACAGGTTTCTGCGCCCTCGGCGAGACGCCACACTTGTTCCTTCTCATCCTAACACAGCATTTTGAAACGCGCACAGTATGTTCCTAGAATCCTCTTTTCTATCCGGGAGGGTGGGGGTTTTTGAACATGCTGTGTTCTCATATTATTTTTCCTGTAGTGTATTATTTGCTCTGCCAGAACACATGTACTCAAGATGCTCGGCCTTGCCATAACTAAATACACTAGTTTAATGGTCACAGTGAAGACAAGCCATGGATATAAGTTCCGAGTTGGGTTCATGAACCAAGAAGATCGCTGCTTTTTTATGGCCGAACTTGGATAAACTTTCTCAAGTGTTACGGACTGAAAGTTGGCGCACGAATGTTGATGGAAATAGCAGAACCTGGTCTCATCTTCACTGCGATCTTCCACCCCGACGTCGTTCCAATTGTTCATCCATGTTAGTTTTGTATCTGGTTCTTGCTTGTTGCCTTGATTACTTCTTAATCCACCTATTTTGTCTAACTAATCACAATTTAACTTTAGAAGTAGCAACGAATCTCTCACGAAGATGCTACTTCTAACTAATATTTTCTTATAATTGGTGGCATGTGTAGGTTTTTTCAGAGTAAAGCAGTCTACTCGTTTGTTACTCTGTAATAACTCGGCTGTTACTAATGGCACTGAAGTTGACTGGATCGACATCCACAAGTTCCTACACTTTATTGATCGTCTTGAGGTCCTTGTGGGGCGTTTCAATGGTGGAAGGCCACGTGGGATATGTGTGCCACTGCTGCACTCGTTGAACAGGTCCAACTGTGTCGAGAAACTTATGGTATGAGCTCTTTTCTGTTATATATGTTGTTCATAAACTATTGCTTATACACAGTTTTACAGCTGTGATCTTCTTGAAACAAGAACTGCCGAGTTCTATTGTTCCTATACAGATGCCTGACCATGGTCAGGTCAGACTTGCGCTTGGTCACAACATGATGTTTATGTCGACCTACTCAATTCCCCTTGGAGGTGAAAAGATACTTATTCATGGGTGGTCTCAAATAATGAAGGCTTGTCCATCTTGGAGAATAGGACAGAAGATTACGTTCATGCTTTTCCATGGCTCTAAAGCAAATATCCTGTTTATTGACCACGTTGCAAGATGAAGCCGCTTTCAGAAGGTTGTGGATGCGCGGGGTGGCGCCTGGGCCTTGTCCTGGGGCTTGGCGGCCTCACCCTTGGTTAACTGTAGGCGAAGTAGCACTGTTCGAGGCGTGCTTTGTACGGTTGAACCTATATAAGTACTCATACTGCTTTCAGCTTTGGTTGTTAAGTGCCCCTGCTGGTTTCAGTTAAGGTTGTTAAGTAGTACAGTCTGTCGTGTTTCTTCAGTCCTGTCTTCCTCCAGCCGCCAAAACCAAACCAGCGCCAGCGGGGCCGCCTGCTTCCGCCTCCCACGGCTGGCTGCGCCTCAGCGCACGCATCGCCGCCCCACCGTCTCCTAAATTGTTAACGCTAACGTCCTCCGCGCGCTTTGGTGCGCTCGCCGCGGCACCGCCCTCTCGCGTTGTCAACATGGTCAACAAACAACAGGAATCAGCAAAAGTACGTGGAGAGGATGACAGTAGGGGCCCACCACGTCAGCGTATGAAAAAATAAAATGCTTCCTCCTAGTGTTTTCCTGACATCTGGGACCCACGACATTGGGAGCGTATATAGTCAATAGACAAGAGAACAGCACAAGATCGGCTGACACCTGAGACGTAGCTACTCGAGCAGTATTTTTTTTGTTTGGTATTGTTGAGACAGAGCAGGGTTTGAACTGGGCTGTGGCCCGTCTAGCCCAGGCTTATATTTTATGTTCACCATGTGACCAGCCCAGCTATTTTTTCTTTGTGAAAATGAGCCCAGTTTATTTTTTATGAAGAATACCCAATCCAGGCCTACTTATTTTTCTACGCCCTGATGGGCTGCAACTCTTTCAAGACGCCTGCAAATCTTGAAAGTAATATGAAATGGGTTGTAAATATAAAAACAGATGACAAATTGGCAATGACTTTATAATTTCTGAATTTTATTACATTTTCATATTCCTATTTCACTAGGCATTAATCTAATTTAAATATATCTTCAAAGTACTTTAAATCTGGCTGGACATTTCGGTATTAAAAATAGTTTGGAACCCACAGAAATATGCGAAATTGGCCCTGGCCAACCAAAAAAACAACTGCAATAAATTGCATAAGAAGTTGCCATGAGCTATATATAAATTATTAAAAAAAGAGGGAGTGGTCTGACTTGTGGGCCTATTTAGTTGACGCGTATGCAAGATTTTTTCAGTTATTATATACGTCAACAAACCATTCTAGCAGACGTAATCGTTGGATGTTAATCCAACGGCCGTCGTGTTTCTTCAATCTCTGATCTTCTTGCTCCAGCCGCCAAAGCAGCACCGGCGGGACCGCCTACTCCCGCCTCCCGTGGCCGGCTGTGCTACCGCGCAGGCCTCAGCGCCCCCTACTACTCCCACCGCTGGCCAGGGCATCCCTCTACTCACCCACACCCCTTGTTATTCTGCGGCGACGGCAGCCTCACACCGCAGCCGAACCGGTGAACGCTCGTACTCCTCTCCGCGTGGGCATCCACTGTCGCGTCTTCCCCGGCTCCGCGTCGTCCCCTTCCTATGCCTCGCCGTCGTCCACCGCCGTGGTGCTCTCGGTGCAGCGTGGTCAATGTGGTCAATGACCGACTTCCATTGGAACAGTACTATACGTGGAGAGGCTGACAGCTGGGTCCACGGCAGCCGCAAGGAAGTGCCTCCTTATTACGCGCAAAATAATTATTCCTCCACCTGACAGCAGGGACCCACCGGACGGGTCACCAGTATTTTGCGAAAAAATCGTTTCCCCTTGACTGCTGGGACCCACTGGACGGGCCACCGTAATTCACAAAAAAAACGTTCCCCCCACTGTCAGCTCGGACCCACCGGAAGTGCCTCCTTATTACACACAAAAAATGAATACTCCCCCATCTAGCTGGGACCCACCTTGGTGGGAGGCTGACTTGTGGGCCTACTAAGTTGACGGGGACGAAGGGCTTTGTCAACTTAGTCAATATGAACGATTCTAGCTCCAGTGACCGTACGATGTCCATCCAACGGCCGTAGTGCTTCTTCAACCTCTGGTCTTCTTGCTCCAGCCACCCAAAGCAGCGCCGGTCGTGCCGCATGCTCCTGCCTCCCATGGCCGGCTATGCTGCCATGGAGGCCTCACCGCCCCCTACTATTCCCACCGCTGGCCAGGCCCTGCGGCGACGGCAGCCTCACACCGCAGCCGAACCAGTGAACCCTCGTACTCCTCTCCACGCGGGCTTCCACTGCCGCGTCTTCCTTGGCTCCGCGTCGTCCCCTTCCTAGGCCTCGCCGTCATCCACCGCCGTGGTGCTCTCGGCGCGGCATGGTCAATGTGGTCAACGGCCGACTTCCATCGGAAGAGTACTGTGCGTGGAGACGCTGACAGCTGGTTCCACGGCCGCAGCAAGGAAGTGCCTCCTTATTACGCGCAAAATAATTATTCCTCCACCTGACAGTGGGGACCCACCAGACGGGGCACCGTATTTCGCGAAAAAACGTTTGCCCCTGACTGCTAGGACCCACCAGCTATATCTTCGCACGCAAGGAAGTGCGTGACAGTCGGGACCCACCTGGTCGAAGCGTACGTAGCGTTGTCATTTTGGTCGCGAACGTGTACGTACATATATACTAATCGATGTAGAGGCGCGCACATGTCGTAGTAGAGGCGCGCACGTAGCATGTACACATACGTATAGCGGCCAGGGTGCAAGAAAGAAAATACGGCCACGTATGTGTACATACGGGCGGGGTCTCGAACGCCTACTCGCGCATACGTATGGCCAGGGCTCGTGTACATGGCTGGGTCGGAACGGAGAAACAGCGTCGTCGTCGTGTTCATGGGGAGGCAACGGAATGCGTTGTGTTCATCGGGAGGGCTTGGACGGAACATGCGATGGAAACGAGGCCTGGCGTACCGCAGAACGGAGGAAACGGCCTTGTGTTCGACCGGCCACGTTCGAAACGGGATCCTGTTCATCGGGAGGGGTCTGGCGTACCGCAAAACGGAGGAAACGGACCTCCTACGGTCGAAACGGGGGTCCTGTTGATCGGGAGGGGTGTGGCGTACCGTAAAAAGGACAAAACGGACTTGTGTTGGAGCGCTACGGTCGAAACGGGGGTCCTGTTCATCGGGAGGGGTGTGGCGTACCACAAAATGGGACTCCACGGGATACTGTTCATCTCCACCGTCGACCCCCTCCAGCCTCCACGAGCTACTGTTCATCCACCGTCGACCTCCTCTAGCCTCCACCTGCGACTGTGTTGGAAATATGCCCTAGAGGCAATAATAAAATGGTTATTATTATATTTCCTTGTTCATGATAATTGTCTATTGTTCATGCTATAATTGTGTTATCCGGAAATCGTAATACATGTGTGAATACATAGACCACAACACGTCCCTAGTGAGCCTCTAGTTGACTAGCTCGTTGATCAAAAGATAGTCACGGTTTCCTGACTATGGACATTGGATGTCATTGATAACGGGATCACATCATTAGGAGAATGATGTGATGGACAAGACCCAATCCTAAGCATAGCTTAAAGATTGTGTAGTTCATTTGCTAGAGCTTTTCCAAATGTCAAGTATCATTTCCTTAGACCATGAGATTGTGCAACTCCCGGATACCGTAGGAGTGCTTTGGGTGTGCCAAACGTCACAACGTAACTGGGTGACTATAAAGGTACACTACGGGTATCTCCGAAAGTGTCTGTTGGGTTGGCACGAATCGAGACTGGGATTTGTCACTCCGTATGACGGAGAGGTATCTCTGGGCCCACTCGGTAATGTATCATCATAATGAGCTCAATGTGACCAAGTGGTTGATCACGGGATCATGCATTACGGTACGAGTAAAGTGACTTGCCGGTAACGAGATTGAACAAGGTATTGGGATACCGACGATCGAGTCTCGGGCAAGTAACGTACCGATTGACAAAGGAAATTGTATACAGGATTGATTGAATCCTCGACATCATGGTTCATCCGATGAGATCATCGAGGAGCATGTGGGAGCCAACATGGGTATCCAGACCCCGTTGTTGGTTATTGACCGGAGAGTCGTCACGGTCATGTCTGCGTGTATCCCGAACCCGTAGGGTCTACACACTTAAGGTTCGGTGACGCTAGGGTTGTTGAGATATTAGTATACGGTAACCCGAAAGTTGTTTGGAGTCTTGGATGAGATCCTGGACGTCACGAAGAGTTCCGGAATGGTCCGGAGTTGAAGATTTATATATAGGAATTCAAGTTTCGGCCATCGGGACAAGTTTCGGGGTCATCGGTATTGTACCGGGACCACCGAAAGGGTCCCGGGGGTCCACCGGGTGGGGCCACCTATCCCGGAGGGCCCCATGGGCTGAAGTGGGAGGGGAACCAGTCCCTGGTGGGCTGGTGCGCCCCTCCCATGGGCCTCCCCCTGCGCCTAGGGTTGGAAACCCTAGGGGTGGGGGCGCCCCACTTGGCTTGGGGGCCAAGCCACCCCCTTGGCCGCCGCCGCCCCTTGGAGATCCCATCTCCTAGGGCCGGCACCCCCTAGGGGTCCTATATATAGTGGCGGGAGGGCAGCCGCACCCTAGCCCCTGGAGCCTCCCTCTCCCTCCCGTGACACCTCTCCCTCTCGCTGAGCTTGGCGAAGCCCTGCCGAGATCACTGTTGCTTCCACCACCACGCTGTCGTGCTGCTGGATCTCCATCAACCTCTCCTTCCCCCTTGCTGGATCAAGTTGGAGGAGACGTCTTCCCAACCGTACGTGTGTTGAATGTGGAGGTGCCGTCCGTTCGGCGCTAGGTCATTGATGATTTGGATCACGACGAGTACGACTCCATTGACCCCGTTCTCTTGAACGCTTCCGCTCGCGATCTACAAGGGTATGTAGATGCACTCCCCTCTCCCTCGTTGCTAGATGACTCCATAGATTGATCTTGGTGATGCGTAGAAAATTTTAAAATTCTGCTATGTTCCCCTTCAGTGGCATCATGAGCCAGGTCTATGTGTAGTTTCTATGCACGAGTAGAACACAAAGCAGTTGTGGGCGTCAATATTGTCAATTTACTTGCCATTACTAGTCTTATCTTGATTCGGCGGCATCGTGGGATGAAGCGGCCCGGACCGACCTTACACGTACGCTTATGTGAGACTGGTTCCACCGACTGACATGCACTAGTTGCATAAGGTGGCTAGCGGGTGTCTGTCTCTCCCACTTTAGTCGGATCGGATTCGATGAAAAGGGTCCTTATGAAGGGTAAATAGAAATTGGCATATCACGTTGTGGTTTTGGCGTGGGTAAGAAACGTTCTTGCTAGAAACCTATAGCAGCCACGTAAAAACTTGCAACAACAATTAGAGGACGTCTAACTTGTTTTTGCAGCATGTGCCGTGTGATGTGATATGGCCAAAGGATGTGATGAATGATATATGTGATGTATGAGATTGATCATGTTCTTGTAATAGGAATCACGACTTGCATGTCGATGAGTATGACAACCGGCAGGAGCCATAGGAGTTGTCTTAATTTATTTATGACCTGCGTGTCAACATAAACGTCATGTAATTACTTTACTTTATTGCTAAAGCGTTAGCCATAGTAGTAGAAGTAATAGATGACGAGACAACTTCAAGAAGACACGATGATGAGATCATGATGATGGAGATCATGTTGTCATGCTGGTGACAACGATGATCATGGAGCCCTGAAGATGGAGATCAAAAGGAGCAAATGATATTGGCCATATCATGTCACTATTTGATTGCATGTGATGTTTATCATGTTTTACATCTTATTTGCTTAGAACGACGGTAGCTTAAATAAGATGATCCCTCGTAATAATTTCAAGAAAGTGTTCCCCCTAACTGTGCACCGTTGCGAAGGTTCGTTGTTTCGAAGCACCATGTGATGATCGGGTGTGATAGATTCTAACGTTCGAATACAACGGGTGTAAGCTAGATTTACACACGCAATACACTTAGGTTGACTTGACGAGCCTAGCATGTACAGACATGGCCTCAGAACACGGAAGACCGAAAGGTCGAGCATGAGTCGTATAGAAGATACGATCAACATGAAGATGTTCACTGATGTTGACTAGTCCGTCTCACGTGATGATCGGACACGGCCTAGTTGACTCGGATCATGTTTCGCTTAGATGACTAGAGGGATGTCTATCTGAGTGGGAGTTCATTGAATAATTTGATTAGATGAACTTAATTATCATGAACTTAGTCTAAAATCTTTACATTATGCCCTGGAAGCAATAATAAAAATTTTATTTATATTTCCTTATATCGTGATAAATGTTTATTATTCATGCTAGAATTGTATTAACCGGAAAATTGATATATGTGTGAATACTGTCGGTGTTCTGGGAATGGGGGTCCCCAGACTTGCCTGCCTGCGGCCTGCGGCGTGGCTCAAAGGGGGGCCCAGCATGGCCCGTCTTCACCAACACAAACCCAAGACCCTCGCGAGGGGCCAAGCCTCGCGGGGCGGACGACGCGGAGCTTCCTCGGGCACGGCCTCATCAGGCTGGCTCACGAGGGGGCGGAGAGATCAAGGAGGGGTACCTCACGAGGTGCCCGTGACGCAAGCCATGACGATTCAGGGTGCCAGGCGGGTGCCAGCCCATGCAGCATCCTCCTTCCCTCTTTGGTGCAAGGGGGGCAAGCGCAGCCGCGGAGTACCGAGGCATCAGGCAAAGGTTGCCATTTGTGACACCCCAAAAATTTGGCCTTGTTTTAATGAATTAAAAAATTTGCCAGGAACTAAAACTTTGAATTTCTGAGCTCCATTTTGATTTTTAAATCATTTCCTTCCCTGTTATGATGAGTTTTTCCCAAAGAGAAAACTTTTCAAATATGTCATTGGACATATTTAATCTCTCAAGAGAAACTTTCCCTTATTTAATATAAATAACTAATTAAATAATTAAGTTGCTTGATCTTTACTTTCTTGAAAATGGTTTTTCAAGGTTAAATGGCCATATTTGAACTACAACCATTTGATAGATTCACTTAAAATTCCCACAAAAATTTGGAGATGTCATGTGATGTTATTCAATAACTTTTGTGCAAAAACATCTTTATTTTATGAAATATTTTGAGCTCTACAACCAATTTTTCTCTGGTCAGTGGCAATTTTGCACTACAACTCATTTAAATAATTCTTTCTAGCCTCCACCAAAATTATGGGATGATGGTAATAGCCTATGATTCCACTTTATGCAAAAACCTGGTGTTGTTCTTTGCAAATTTTAAGTGATTCAACCTCATCTTCATTCTGGTCCAACATGATGGATTGTACAGAAACCATATTTTTGCTTGCTCTTTAGCCCTTAATTCTTTCCTTTCTCCTACTTATAGTCCTCCATGTTAAACCCTTAAGTCCAGGAGCATGCACCCTTTGGGTCATTTTTGGTTCATGAAATGATGCCATTTATTTCCTGTCCAGAATTGAAGTTTTGTAAAACTCGCACTAACAAGTTTCTCCTTTTGCCAAACTAACCCTACCACTCTCTCTTACATCTAAGGAGACACTGATCTGGAGTTTTTGACCACTCCAAGACTTGCCTAAGTGCCCTTGGCATTTTGTCAAACACCTTATGGGCATGATATGTTTTGGCATGAACTTTTGGTTTGCACTGTGAACCTGATCTCCTGACCAAACCAGCTTGTCCACTGATCCCCTTGCAAGCCCAAACCTAGACCTGCTAACCCCCAGATCCAACCGAGCCACCTAGCATGCCATGGAATTTCGCCGAGCATCTGGTGGGCGTGCGCTGGGCGCGCCCAGAGCGCGCAAATTGCAGCCGCGCACATGAGCCGCCGCGTTGCGCCCCTGTCTTGGCCCACACGGCAGGACCTCGCCACGCACTCCCCGCCTCGCGATAACACGACAGCCCGCCCTGGCGCCCTACAGCGCCACCACCAGAGCACTTTTGGCGGCACGCAAGCGTCGGCAGTGCGCCTCTGCCACGGGCAGCGCCGCCCAAGCCTCTCCCGCTCGCCACCTGGCCCCTGGAGCAGTGCGAGCTCATCCGCAAGCGTGTCTGCTAGCCCCCGTCGCCGCCACGTCGCCCTAGCTACAGAGAGGCGGTTCGCCGGAGAGCTTATCCACGGCCGCCGCGGAACCGCCTTGCCTCGCCTATTTAAGGAGCCCCGAGCTCGTCTCCGCACGAAGGTAGCCTCAAGCGGTCTCCAGGAAGCCCCAGTGGCAGCCAATCGACCAGGGAAGGCCTTCTTCCCCGAGTCCGGCCGGTTCGGCCGCCGCCAAGTTCCGGCCGATTCCGTCGCCACCAGTGCCTCCCCCTCTCCACTCTATACACCAAGAGCTCTCCCTCCCTCTCGTGAGTACAACCCCACGCTCGATTTTGGTCAGAGACCACCGCAACCCCAAACTCACTATCCACCCGAAGCCTCCTCCGCCGCGAAGCTCGCCGCCGGCAGCTCCCTCCGTCCCCACCGGCCTGGCGACCACCTGGAGGACCGCGCTGGAGTCGCGGATCCATCCAGACCCTCTGGAACCCGCGGGGAGCCACCGTTCGCCGGCGACGACCGCCGTTGCCCCGCCTCCATTCGGCCAAAGGAAGAGGAGGGAGAAATAGACCCGTCAAACCTGACCAGTGGGCCAGGCGGGTCCACTGTCAGTGAGACGCGCGCCGTCCACGCTGGATAAGTGGAAGCGTAAAACTCGCGAGTACTTTTACCCTGCACCGAAAGCGTATTCTATCTGAAGCGTTTTCTTTTATACATTTAATTTAAAAACATATTTGACCAGAACTTTGACTGGCTATAACTTTTTAATTATAACTCCAAATGAGTTGATTCTTTTTCCTACCTTCCTCAAATTTGGTCTAGTTTATTTTAAGATTTATTTGAAAATTTTCCAAACAACTTTTTTGTACTGTTTTTGAAATGTGTGTTAATTCAAATATATTTTAAAATAGGATTTTGGAGAGAGAGAGAGAAGAAACTTTCAAAAGTTTTGGAGAGCACCTCACCCCTCCACAACTTAAAGGCAAGCATTCTGAACCCTGGCATAATGTTTTTGGTGTGTTATTTGACACGTTTATAACACCACCTTACTTCGGAGGACTTGTTATTTCATGTGACATGATCATTTGCATGGAAGCATATCAGTGATTTCCTTGCTGTTGGAAATGAATATTATTGTGATGGTAATCATCCTCATGTGCCTTGCATGCATGCCGGAAAGGAATCTGGGAAAGCCTCGGCCTTGGGTAGGCGTGAGCTTGTCGCCGGTCCCCGTCGGGACGGTTATGTCCGGTATGGCATGGTAAGGTACATTGAGTGGTGATTTCTTCGGTTGAAATATATTTGATATACATGTCATGCAGGGAACTTATAAACCTCCTGAGTCGACCGCAGATCGAGTCTTGTTCCGGTAACCCCCATACTTGCCTCGTACTACCACTCGTCCCTGCCGCAGGTAGGGTACGGTTCAGTAAGTCGTCAACCCCTTTCCAGCACACACCGTACAGAGAGGCCATGGTGGAAGATATCGGTTGTAGCCGGTAGGCATGCTACCTGGTCAGGGGGCATGGGTGTTTCCGGTTGGGACCGAGAGGGGAGGCCACCCCTTAGAGCGCGCGATATAAATTTGATCCCATGCTACGCGAGGTTGTAGCCTCCCCACTTAGAGTTTTGCTTAACAAGTGTCGTGGGTGATTCCAGACACCGATGAGTTAAACTGGTGTGTGCAAGTTAGGCGTGTTTTCAACTAAAAGGCCGTAGACGGAATTAGTCCCGATGGACTAAAGGAATCTGTTACTCGTGGGTAAAGAGTACACCCTCTGTGGAGATTAAACCTATTCGAATAGTCGTGTCCATGGTTAAGGATTACAGTCTGGGATGGGTCAAGTGTTGGTCTTAATGTCGGTCTTCGGAGGTGAAATTGTTAAACCAAACTTGGATACCGACTGGTGACTTGTGAGAACCATGATTATTATTTTATGATGGACTAATCCGTTGCATTATTGTATTATCGAGTATCCCTGGGATGGTTCTACCTCCTGGATATTCATTGTGATTATTTATTCTCAAGCCTTTTTATGTGGTGTCGCTCAGACGCCCGACTGTGGCATTTCTTTTTAAGCCCTTTATGTGGTGTCGCTCAGACGCCCGACTGTGGCATTTCTTTTAAGCCCTTTATGTGGCGTCGCTTAGACGCCCGACTGTGACATTTCTTTTTAAGCCCTTTATGTGGTGTCGCTTAGACGCCCGACTATGGCATTTCTTTTTAAGCCCTTTATGTGGTGTCGCTCAGACGCCCGACTGTGGCATTTCTTTTAAGCCCTTTATGTGGTGTCGCTTAGACGCCCGACTGTGGCATTTCTTTTAAGCCCTTTATGTGGTGTCGCTTAGACGCCCGACTGTGGCATTTCTTTTTAAGCCCTTTATGTGGTGTCTCTCAGATGCCCGACTGTGGCATTTCTTTTAAGCCCTTTATGTGGTGTCGCTTAGACGCCCGACTGTGGCATTTCTTTTTAAGCCCTTTATGTGGTGTCGCTCAGACGCCCGACTATGGCATTGCTTGTTATTTATTTACTTTGTAAGCCCTTTATGTGGTGTCACACAGACACCCGACTGCGGCATTTTATTTCCCACTCCATTATTGCTTATTCATGTTGCATATAAATAACCTGCTTGCATGCATAAAAAATATTTTATTTGTGACTGACGATGTGATCATAGAATATTTCAGTGCATGATTATCAATTATATTATCCCAGTGTTCATAATGTTTGCGAGTACATTCAAAGTACTCACTGGCTTGTCCCTGGCTATTGTCTTGGCCAGATTTCTGCATGGAGAGGAGCGTTGCGGTGACAGCCCCGGAAACTAAGCAACGGTGATAGCAGCCTCGCGAAGATAGGAGTTAACCTGGTCAGCTGTTCCCGTGGGAAATGGAGTCCCATACACTGATGATTCACAAACCGCTTCCGCCATCGACCACTAGAAAACCATTTGATGTACTCATAGGCCACAATGGTCTTGTACTACACATTTTGTACTTTTGCTTGGAATTTCTGTAACAAGTTGGTGCCTCATCAGCTAACAGTAATCCTGGGGCTGGTGAGCACAACGGCCATTTTCTGGAAATTTATGTCCGGAAAACCGGTCGTGACAGACTTGGTATCAGAGCCAGGCTGACCATTGGCTAATCCTATCTTAGCTGGGTCTATAAACTTAGGCAAACCAACCCACCAAACCATAACCAAACCCCAGCCAAGCTTCTCGTGCAAGATAGCCACACAGTGACCCAACACTTTTTGGCAGTCGGTGCCCAACCTATCAACCTAACCTGTCACTCATGCGCTAGTGATCGAATCCTAAATAGTCCTTCCTCGCAAGCGTGCGAAGGAAGACTCCGTCCCCTTTTTCCTATAAAAAGGGGCACGCTAGCCCCAACACAGCACAGCACAGCCTCTACCCGAAACCGAGCCACAATGCCTGGACCTGTCGTACACAATGAGACCACAGCAACCAACCTTGGAGGCTTTGTGACCATACTCACAAACCTCACCCGTCGTGCCTATGCGTTAGAAGAGCCCCTAGAATATGTTGTGTACCAAGGAACCATGAGCGGTGAGAACCGTCAATTCTGGGCCGCTGTACACCTCTACGGTAGGGGTCTAGAGCCCGAGCGCCCCTACAGGTTCACCGGAAGAACAACTTCCTTTGAGCTTCAAGCCATCCAACTAGCTGCTCGAGAGGCTATAGTTCATCTCCGGCACTTGTCGCCCAGAGTTAACTGTCGCTCGTTCCACTACTACCCCAGACGTGAAGGGTATGGTAGGCCACCCCAAGTTGCCAACGGAGATCACGAGACGGATCCTGCATTGTTGCACCTAGTGCGCTATGTAAGTGCACTAGAGGAACTATGCGATCAAATCACTATTGATCTAATCGCCGCTCGTGGAGAGCTGGTTCGTCGAGCCCCGGCGAGAGAAGAAAACGAGCCCAACGCCGACAACCCAGTCGTGCTGTTTGGACACCCGATCGAGTCCCTGAGGCCTGCCCCAGCCATAGGCCAAGGTGCTGCGATAACCCCAGAGGTGCTTCGTCGCATATTGGGAGCACACTCCAACGGGATTGTGGCCAACAATCCCCGAGATGGTCCTCATCGCTACCCCGAGCCTGCAGCCCCTCAACCCACTCCAGCTAATTCAGACGACGAGACCCGAAGAGAAGCCTCGACATCCACAAGGCACGCCCGCTTGGATATAAACGAGGTAGACTAAGTCACTCGAGTAGTGTCGAGTCCCAGTGTACCCTCACTTTGTTATCGTGTGACCTTGTAAGTAAGCGCCGCCTGTTGTCGTGCCTCTGTTTTAATAGTAGCCTTGCCTGGATGTGCCAGTATGCAGTATAAGATTTCTATCCCAGGCACAGTTACCAAAACCCTCCTCGACAACCCCCACAGTAACACATCACTATAGTGAAATGTGTGAATCTGTGGCTTGACCTCGACCCTTGGAACAGAGCTGAAAATTTTCTTTACCATTCACCACGGTAAAAATGACCCAGCTCCAGTGCTATAAAAGGCCACCGTGTGACCTTGCCAAGCACCTCTCACCTTGTGCACCACCCTCACAACCATTTCCTAGCCATGCCGAGCCCTAGCATTTATCTGAGAACCCCAGATGCAACCCCAGGAAGTTTTGTCAAGATATTGTGGGATTTTACCTGCAGTACCATGGGCGCTACCCAGCCACCCCAGTACGAGCTGTTCAAGTCGAGGATCACCTCTTCCACCTCAAGATATTGGGCAGCAGTGCACATCCCTCCCGTAAACTCAAACCAAGACCCAACAGAGGTCTCCTTCGTGGGGAAATCTATGCCAACCTCACAGATGGCCATAGAAGCTGTTGCATACGAAGCGCTTGCTCGCCTTCGATTCGCGGTACCCTATGCCAGCGAACGAGGGTATTATTACTTCCCGAGCCGTGCAGCGCCCGGAGGAGTGACATCTTTTCCCGGTGGACGAATTGAGAGAGACCCGGTCCTGGCCAACCTTGTCCAGTACGTCATCGCTCAAGAGCGTTTAACCCAACGTGTGATGGGTTATCTCCAGAGCCTCGCAGATTTAAATCCTCAGATCGCCATCGGCAGAGCACTAAGGCCCGACCAGGAGAGACACGTGCATCGACTGGTCAATCCACTTTCCCCGATAGAAGAGGAGTGTATCCCAGTACCAGAGACATTTTCTAGGGACCCCATCCAGTTACCGTTTCCATTTTAGACGTTGCTGCGGTGTTCATTATTGCGACATTTATTTATGTGTGTGACTTATGCGTGATACCCTGAGTTTGTACGACAAGTCAATTAATTGGCTTCTACTAATGTGCGTAGTTTTTGTTGTGGTTTATGCTCCTTTAAATTAACTGTTTTTCCCTCGCAAAATCCTGGAGTGAGATTTCTTTTCCCTGAGTTGCTACATCTGCCCCTTCTCACGACGTGGATTATTTAATTTCACACAGCACCACGCAGCAGACTCACAACCATTACCATTCGAACACATACACTGTTTGCAAAACTTTGCAACGGTGTTACATCCAGCTAATCACCCCCCCCTAACAACAGTTAGCACCCGGCACACCCCATCTACTCCTCATGATCACCACCACCGCGGAGAGCCAACACCCGAGCAGCAACGTCGCGACGATCGTCGAGGATCATCGCGCACAGGAGCACAGAGAGCCCCAGTAGTGTCGCCAGCCCTCCAAATATCAGGATCACAAACCAGTCCGGCATCACCTCCGCCATTAGAGCCTCACCCGAGCTTCTGTAAGCAGTAATGGAGAAAGAAGGAGGAGGAGAAGTGAGGCCAGGTGTGAGGAAGAAGAGAGGGACACCTCGACGGTTTTTATAGCTCGAGCTCGGTGTACGGTGGGCGAAGTCCACCAACGCCGCTCGTCGCTCGATCGCCGGTGTTCGGAGTCGAATCCGCAAGCAGTGCCGACATCACGCTGGCCCGCGAGGTGAGTGCACACTGCCCCGGCAGCTAGCACGCCGCGCACTACCGCGGTACGGCCTAAATGCCCTATGCGCTAGGCGTCGCCGGTAGAGAAAGCACGGGAGAGAGGGAGAAGAAAGAGCCAGAGGGAGAAGAAGAGGCTGACTGTGGGCCCCGGGTCCACCTGTCAGCCAGAGAGAGCACTGTGCTCTCGGGTACGACCAGCGTATATTTAAATTTAGAAATTATTCTAAATTTATATCTAGCGTAGAATCCCACGTTTTTGTCCCGAACCGTAGATTTTTCCACGCAGCACCAGTATTCACACTGTGGTTTTTCACCACTTATTGCCCTCTCACTATAGCCACATCTTTATTGCGTGATACTTCCTTAACACAGCTTTTAACAAATCTCGAGGACGAGATTTTTCTCAAGGGGGGTAGTGTTGTGACACCCCAAAAATTTGGTCTTGTTTTAATGAATTAAAATTTTTGCCAGGAATTAAAACTTTGAATTTCTGAGCTCCATTTTGATTTTTAAATCATTTCCTTCCCTGTTATGATGAGTTTTTCCCAAAGAGAAAACTTTTCAAATATGTCATTGGACATATTTAATCTCTCAAGAGAAACTTTCCCTTATTTAATATAACTAATTAAATAATTAAGTTGCTTGATCTTTACTTTCTTGAAAATGGTTTTTCAAGGTTAAATGGCCATATTTGAACTACAACCATTTGATAGATCCACTTAAAATTCCCACAAAAATTTGGAGATGTCATGTGATGTTATTCAATAACTTTTGTGCAAAAACATCTTTATTTTATGAAATATTTTGAGCTCTACAACCAATTTTGTTCTCTGGTCCAGTGGGCAATTTTGCACTACAACTCATTTAAATAATTCTTTCTAGCCTCCACCAAAATTATGGGATGATGGTAATAGCCTATGATTCCACTTTATGCAAAAAACCTGGTGTTGTTCTTTGCAAATTTTAAGTGATTCAACCTCATCTTCATTCTGGTCCAACATGATGGATTGTACAGAAACCATATTTTTGCTTGCTCTTTAGCCCTTAATTCTTTATCCTACTTATAGTCCTCCATGTTAAACCCTTAAGTCCAGGAGCATGCACCCTTTGGGTCAGTTTTGGTTCATGAAATGATGCCATTTATTTCCTGTCCAGAATTGAAGTTTTGTAAAACTGGCACTAACAAGTTTCTCCTTTTGCCAAACTAACCCTACCACTCTCTCTTGCATCTAAGGAGACACTGATCTGGAGTTTTTGACCACTCCAAGACTTGCCTAAGTGCCCTTGGCATTTTGTCAAACACCTTATGGGCATGATCTGTTTTGGCATGAATTTTTGGTTTTCACTATGAACCTGATCTCCTGACCAAACCAGCTTGTCCACTGATCCCCTTGCAAGCCCAAACCTAGACCTGCTAACCCCCAAATCCAACCGAGCCACCTAGCATGCCATGGCATTTCGCCGAGCATCTGGTGGGCGTGCGCTGGGCGCGCCCAGAGCGCGCAAATTGCAGCTGCGCACACGAGTCGTCGCGTCGCGCCCCTGTCTTGGCCCACACGGCAGGACCTCGCCACGCACTCCCCGCCTCGCGACAACACGACAGCCCGCCCTGGCGCCCTACAGCGCCACCGCCAGAGCACTTTTGGCGGCACACCGGCGTCGGCAGTGCGCCTCTGCCACGGGCAGCGCCGCCCAAGCCTCTCCCGCTCGCCACCTGGCCCCTAGAGCAGTGTGAGCTCATCCGCAAGCGTGTCTGCTAGCCCCCGTCGCCGCCACGTCGCCCTAGCTACAGAGAGGCGGTTCGCCGGAGAGCTTATCCACGGCCGCCGCGGAACCGCCTTGCCTCGCCTATTTAAGGAGCCCCGAGCTCGTCTCCGCACGAAGGTAGCCTCAAGCGGTCTCTAGGAAGCCCCAGTGGCAGCCAATCGACCAAGGAAGGCCTTCTTCCCCGAGTCCGGCCGGTTCGGCCGCCGCCAAGTTCCGGCCGATTCCGTCGCCACCAGTGCCTCCCCCTCTCCATTCTATCCACCAAGAGCTCTCCCTCCCTCTCGTGAGTACAAACCCACGCTCGATTTTGGTCAGAGACCACCGCAGCCCTAAACTCACTATCCACCCGAAGCCTCCTCCGCCGCGAAGCTCGCCGCCGGCAGCTCCCTCCGTCCCCACCGGCCTGGCGACCACCTGGAGGACCACGCTGGAGTCGCGGATCCATCCAGACCCTCTGGAACCCGCGGGGAGCCACCGTTCGCCGGCGACGACCGCCGTTGCCCCGCCTCCATTCGGCCAAAGGAAGAGGAGGGAGAAATAGACCCGTCAAACCAGACCAGTGGGCCAGGCGGGCCCACTGTCAGTGAGACGCGCGCCGTCCACGCTGGATAAGTGGAAGCGTAAAACTCGCGATTACGTTTACCCTGCACCGAAAGCGTATTCTATCTGAAGCATTTTCTTTTATACATTTAATTTAAAAACAGATTTGACCAGAACTTTAACTGGCTATAACTTTTTAATTATAACTCCAAATGAGTTGATTCTTTTTCCTACCTTCCTCAAATTTGGTCTAGTTTATTTTAAGATTTATTTGAAAATTTTCCAAACAACTTTTTTGTACTGTTTTTGAAATGTGTGTTAATTCAAATATATTTTAAAATAGGATTTTGGAGAGAGAGAAGAAACTTTCAAAAGTTTTGGAGAGCACCTCACCCCTCCACAACTTAAAGGCAAGCATTCTGAACCCTGGCATAATGTTTTTGGTGTGTTATTTGACACGTTTATAACACCACCTTACTTCGGAGGACTTGTTATTTCATGTGACATGATCATTTGCATGGAAGCATATCGGTGATTTCCTTGCTGTTGGAAATGAATATTATTGTGATGGTAATCATCCTCATGTGCCTTGCATGCATGCCGGAAAGGAATCCGGGAAAGCCTCGGCCTTGGGTAGGCGTGAGCTTGTCGCCGGTCCCCGTCGGGACGGTTATGTCCGGTATGGCATGGTAAGGTATATTGAGTGGTGATTTTGTTGATTGAAATATATTTGTTTACATGTCATGCAGGGAACTTATAAACCTCCTGAGTCGACCGTAGACCGAGTCTTGTTTCCAGTAACCCCCATACTTGCTATGTACTACCACTTGTCCCCGCCGCAGGTAGGGTACGGTTCAGGTAAGTCGTCAACCCCTTTCCAGCACACACCGTACAGGAGGCCATGGTGAAGATATCGGGGTGTAGCGGTAGGCATGCCTACCCTGGTCAGGGGGGCATGGGTGGTTTCCGTTGGGGACGGAGAGGGGAGGCCACCCTTAGAGCGCGCGGATATAAATTTGATCCCATGCTACCGAGGTTTGTAGCCTCCCCCACTTAGGAGTTTTTGCTTAACAAGTGTCGTGGTGGATTCCAAGACACCGATGAGGTTAGCTGGTGTGTGCAAGTTAGGCGTGTTTTCAACTAAAAAGGCGTAGACGGAATTAGTCCCGATGGACTAAAGGAATCCGTTACTCGTGGGTAAGAGTACACCCCTCTGCAGAGATAAACCTATTCGAATAGCCGTGTCCATGGTTAGAGGATTACAGTCTGGGATGGGTCAAAGTGTTGGTCTTAATGTGGTCTTCGGAGGTGAAATTGTAAACCCAAAACCTTGGATAACGAACTGGTGGACTGTGAGAAACCATGATTATTATTTTATGATGGACTAACCCGGTTGCATTATTAGTACTTATCGAGTATCCCTGGGATGGTTCTACCTCCTGGAATATTCATTGGTGATTATTATTCTCAAGTCCTTTTATGTGGTGTTGCTCAGACGCCCGACTTTGGCATTTCTTTTTAAGCCCTTTATGTGGTGTCGCTCAGACGCCCGACTGTGGGCATTTCTTTAAGCCCTTTATGTGGTGTCGCTTAGACGCCCGACTGTGGCATTTTTTTAAGCCCTTTATGTGGTGTCGCTTAGACGCCCGACTGTGGCATTTCTTTTAAGCCCTTTATGTGGTGTCGCTTCAGACGCCCGACTGTGGCATTTCTTTTTAAGCCCTTTATGTGGTGTCGCTCAGACGCCCGACTGTGGCATTTCTTTTAAGCCCTTTATGTGGTGTCGCTTAGACGCCCGACTGTGGCATTTCTTTTTAAGCCCTTTATGTGGTGTCGCTCAGGCCCGACGGCTGGCCCTATAAGTGGCTGTCGCACAGATGCCACGCACGTGGCGTCTCAATGCGACGGGCTCTCGGCATTTAACTTTTAAAAGTTAAAGGGCCTGATCAAACAGAAACGTGCCATTCTATTAGTTCGTGGTGTCGGGTCTCTGAGCGAACCCACATAAAAGGCGCATAGAGAACAAGAATATGCCCACAGTCGGGGCTAAGGCGACACCCAACATAAAGGCTTAACAAAGAATGCCAACAGTCGGAGCCTCTAGCGACGCCACATAAAGCGGCTTAAAAGAAATGCCGACAGTCGGCTTCTGAGCGAGCAACCACAGCAGTAAGAGGGCTTTGAATATAAAAGATATATGCCACAGGGTCGGGACGTGCACCTGACGACGAACAACTGTGGCATAACATAATCTTATATATAAGCGCTCTGTAATGTGGAGTAATCAGCTATACGACACATGGCACATACGTACCAGCTGAGGGAGAATCTACTTACTCTCATAGAATAGCCTCGATTAATGTGAAGCTGTAATGCATATGCACAATGGTTCAGTCGACATCATTAACTATATCATGGTGTCTCCAGACGCCCGACTGTCGGGCATTTTCTTTTAAGCCCTTTATGTTGGTGTCGCTTAGACGCCCGACTGTGGCATTTCTTTTTAAGCCCTTTATGTGGTGTCGCTCAGACGCCCGACTATGGCATTGCTTGTTATTTATTTACTTTGTAAGCCCTTTATGTGGTGTCGCACAGACGCCCGACTGCGGCATTTTATTTCCCACTCCATTAT
Organism: Triticum urartu; assembly: GCF_003073215.2. Classification (NCBI taxonomy): domain Eukaryota; kingdom Viridiplantae; phylum Streptophyta; class Magnoliopsida; order Poales; family Poaceae; genus Triticum; species Triticum urartu. The sequence goes on from NC_053024.1 coordinate 462,979,181, forward strand.
TGCTTATTCATGTTGCATATAAATAACCTGCTTGCATGCATAAAAAATATTTTATTTGTGACTGACGATGTGATCATAGAATATTTCAGTGCATGATTATCAATTATATTATCCCAGTGTTCATAATGTTTGCGAGTACATTCAAAGTACTCACTGGCTTGTCCCTGGCTATTGTCTTGGCCAAGATTTCTGCATGGAGAGGAGCGTTGCGGTGACAGCCCCGGAAACTAAGCAACGGTGATAGCAGCCTCGCGAAGATAGGAGTTAACGTGGTCAGCTGTTCCCGTGGGAAATGGAGTCCCATACACTGATGATTCACAAACCGCTTCCGCCATCGACCACTAGAAAACCATTTGATGTACTCATAGGCCACAATGGTCTTGTACTACACATTTTGTACTTTTGCTTGGAATTTCTGTAACAAGTTGGTGCCTCATCAGCTAACAGTAATCCTGGGGCTGGTGAGCACAACGGCCATTTTCTAGAAATTTATGTTCGGAAAACCGGTCGTGAAACCATTTCGGTGCAACGAGACCAAGACCAGGAGGACTACGAGACGGAGGTCACCGTGGAGCCCAAGATGGCGTCATCACCAGAGCTTTGCACAGGCGAAGACTGCTTTTGTCAGGATAGCTGATACTTGCTGTCCCCCTTCAAATTAGCCCGCCATTGTTGGCTCCCTTCCCACTCAATATTTGGGGAGAGGACCAGGGCCCCTATAAATAGGACTAGCCACCCCCAGGGTAGAGGGGATCGAGAATCAGCCAACCCAGAAGCAAGCTGGGGTCGAAATCAGGGTCGGTCAGTTGGAGGAAAGAAGAGAGAGAGAAAGGTGACTGAACTCCTCCGAGCAGTTCATCGCCCCAGCCAAGAACAGACCCTCGCGAGGCTGTTCTCCCTTGTATTGTTCATCATCATCAGCCCAAGAGGCAATCCACCACACCACACACTGGAGTAGGGTATTACACCACAACGGTGGCCCGAACCAGTATAAACCCTGTGTCTCTTGTGTTGTTCTTTCCATAGCTTAGACCTTAGCGTGGCGGCGGGGCGCAGGTAGGTAGGGGCGAAATCTCCGCGCGCACCCCAGTGTTCGAACCTCAAGGGTCTGCCGGAACCCGGAATCCGACATTTGGCGCGCCAGGTAGGGGTGCGCCGGAATCCACCTTCTACCGCTTCGTGTCCCGTCGCGTTGTCATCACCATGTCCGGCGACCAGGTAGGCAACCTAGATCCTTGGGCGGTGTGGCCCGCCAGTGCAGAGCCGCTCGCCTCAGGCGACCCCATGCCCCAGGCAGCTCGCGGTCCGCAGGGCGCTGCGGGCCGCGGGCGACGCGGACAAGCTTCGACAGCTCTCACACCGCGGCAGGCGCGGTCGGCAGCAAGGGTCTCCAATCACGCCGCGACCACGACACCGTACACCCGCCGGGAGCAGGCGAACTCGAGGGCCGCGCTCACGGTGGCCCGAGAGCTGCTGCAGTGCAGGCTGCTGGAGGGCGGCCGCGACGTGCTGCTGGAGCGGGTGGCAGAGCTCCTGGGCTTCGCCGCCTTGGGGGCTCACCCCTTCTGCACCCAGCTCCCGTCTCAAGCCCAGGGCGGCCCGCGCGGGGCTCCGCGCGCGCCCGCGGGCTCCAAGGCTACTCCAACGCCAGCGAAGCTGTCAGCACCGGACCGGCGGCGGCGCTGCCCCCGCTCCCGGTCCGCGAAGAAGAAGGACTCGACGTGACCCACGGCCCCAGTGGATAGCCGCGCTACCACCCCACGGTGGGCGCGTCAAGCAGAACTGCATGGCACGCGGAGCACTACGGCGCGGCCTTCAGGATGACGGCGCCAGAAGAATATGTGCCCCACATGATGGACCAAGGGCACCCTCACGAGGGCGAACAAGGCTCGCTCCTCAGCCCAAGCTGGGGGGACGAGGCGCCAGAAGCTGAGCTCTTCTAGGAGCCCCAGGACGGTCCCACCGGCCACGCTGGAGGCAGCGATTATTGGGTACCACTAATTCCTCAGGAGCAGGCATACGCTAATCACGGATCGTAGGAGGTGCAGGTCGCCACAGCGAGGAGCTGCCCCGCTCCCACAGTCTCCTACCCCTCGGGAGGAGGGCGCAGGGGGCTGCAGGAGAGGGGCCGAGATCCGACATCACCACTGCGGCGTTCGGAGCAAGGCGTTCTCAGGAGGTAGGCCCTCTGCTGGGGAGGTGCCTCAGGGCCTGCCCCTGGCGGAGGACCCGTGGTCGTCGGGGGAACCGCTGGCGACCGCTCTACCCCATCGGCGGCGTCCTGGTTTTCGGTCGTCGTTGATGGCACTAGAGTGTGGCGCAAGGCGGGGCCCTTGTCTGGCGATATGAAGCAAGGCCGGTACCTGTGAAGAAGGCCCAGTGCCTGTGAAGCTCGCCGCCCCGTGACACTCTCACGTAATAATGAGTGGGGCTGTACACGCCCCGGAGTCTCAGGGGTGCCGGCCTCAGGCCCTGGGGCTCCCTCCCACGCCCAGTGGCAGCACTTAGCTCCGCGCTGGTGAGAAGACGTCCAAGACTAGACTAGGTGTCGGACGCGGCCTTTTGTTTGCTTTCGTTGCTCATCCCCTTGGTTGTCGCTTTCCCCCACTGGATTCAAGTTGGATTCGAATTTGAGATTTGCGTGTGTTCGGGGAAGGGGTGCTTAGTCTCGTTCGAGCAATTTCTCGCGTTTTGGTTACCCCTTCGCCTCAGTTGCCTCCCCTCGCAAGCCGGGTCAGGCCTAGCTTGCGCGCAGCCCAGACTGCCGCCGCCGCGTCCTCTCAGGAGGGTGTTTTACTACAGATCCTACGGATTCAATCAGGGGACACTCAGGACACCACAACCCCTCACGGGCTGCCTCAGGGCTAGCGCGGAACAAAGGTATACTAGCCGACCAGCGCGTCGCTTAAGCCAGCCACTTGGCGTGGGCGCATGGGCGATGTAGCTTCTACTGATACGATAAACACAAGTTTTACATGAGGGGCCCCCCTCCAAAATGCTTTCACAGTCATCAGGCCAAAACCTGAGATCTATTCATGCAGGGTAAGGAAGCAGGAACGATGTACAGTCAGTCGGACGAATCCCCCAATGCGTCCTCAGGAGCACCACCTGAGCTGTTGCTGGCACCGCTGAACTCGCCATCGTTGTCCGCGTCGCCGACGGCGGCGTCAGGGCCACCCATCGTGCCGCCCTCGTCGGCCGCCACGATCGCATCATCATTGTCTGAGGCGAAGGCCCTGATAAGAGCGTCCACATTGTCCTCCACCCAGTGCGCCAGGTCGCCTCGGACAGCCTGGGGGACTGGGGCGATGGCGGCATCAAAATCAAAATGGGGATCCATGTTCCGAAGGTGACTGAAGACGCGGGAAAAGACGCGCCTGAGTAGGGCGCGGCTCCTCTCCTCCACCAACCTGTCAGCCCTGGTCGACCGCGCCTCTAGCTGCGTCACCACATCAGTGAAGAACTGGAGATTGCCCGCGTAGTTGACTGCGTGCGGCTCGCCGATGGCCTCCTCGCAGATGTTGCCCAAGGCCGCGTTGGCTCTCTCCCGGAGAGTGGTGAGCATGGGGCCGTGCTCATGCTCCAAGATCCGCCGCTGACGTATCTCATTCGTATTCTGACGCGCGACGGCCTCAGCCTCCTCCACCCGCTGGCGAAGAAGGAGCACCTCAGCCTGGGAGGTGGTTAACTCACCTCGCGCCACCTCAAGGGCGGCCCCGGAAGCATCGGCCCGCCGCGCCGCCTCCTCCAGCTTGGCCCTCAAGGCGACAGTCCTGCCTTCAGCTTCGGCCCGGATCAACCCCAGCTTCTCTTCAAACTCGTGCTCAAGGTTCAAATGCGCCATCGCCACTCGACGTCCGACCTCCTCCAGGACGCGGGCTTCCTGTGCAGCAACATCATCCTCCGCTTGCGTCATGAAGCGCTCCCTCGTCTCCAGACGCTCGTACTTGCGGGTACGTTCGGCGGCTTCCAGTGTCAGTGCCTCCTCACGCTTCTGGAGCTCTGCTGAGTCACCAGAGGCCACCTTCATCGACGCGAGGGCTGCCTCGCGCAGCTCCACCTGCTCCTCCAGCGAGTGGCACCAGGCCAGAAGCTCCCGAGCCCGCTCTTCCGCAGCCGTTCGCCGCCGGTCAGCTTCCCGAGCCTCCTCAGCGGCCCGAGACCGGGCCTCCCGAGAGGCCACAAGCGATGCCTTGGCCTCTGCTTCATCAAGATCACGCTGACGGCGCGCAAGGGCGATGGCGCCCTCTAGCTCGCGCCTCTCTGCAGCCAGGCGCAGGCCCTCAGCCTCAAGGCGTGCGTCCTCATCAGCAAGCTCCTCGCCAAGCAGGCTCACTACATCAGCCGCCCTTCAAAGGAATCCTTGGCGGAAAGCGCGACGCTCCCGAGCGCGCTCGAGCACGTCTTCCACACCATCATCCGCCCCAAGCAAGCGCCGGGGGCCGCGAGTTAGCACTCCCCCTCCGGCTGGGGGCTGGGGGCTGGCACCCTCGCGACGGCCGGGCACGCCGCGTCAGAAGCCCGGCCTGGGGCCAGCCTGTCCTCAGGAGAAGAGCGCAGGAAGCGCCTCAGCCAATCGCAGTTCACGACCAGGCGAGAGGCCCATGGCAGGCTGGCTATGCCACGAGAAGGTCCGCGAAGGAGGATCGCGAGGTGCGCGGGGCCACGGTACGCCTTGGGATGGTTCGCCTCTTCGATCGCCCTCGCCACAAGGGCTCCGCTGCTCGGAGCGCTCGAGGACGGTGGAGGGGGCGAAGCCAAGGGGGACGGCTCCTCAGCCATCTCCGCAAGCTCGGCTGGAAGGGGCCTGCAGAGCAAGGGTCAGTACAAGTAACAGAAGGATTGGGAGCCAGGAAAGGAGAAGGCTTACTCATCAGTGGCGAAGTACTTCCTACGCTTCAGCAGGCGACAAGGGTAATCGTCACCCAGGGCCTCCCTTCTCTTCCGGAGAGCCTCGAAGTTCACGCAGAAGCGGCCCAAGAGTTGGGCGCATGGATCAACCTTCGACGAAGACGGAGCGTCAAGGCGATCTGCGGCAGAGGCGCCTGCCTGATGTACGCTGCCAATCGCCTCCCCAAAAGACGCAGCTGGAGCCTCAGGGGCCCCAGTCGCAGGCACTGAGGGCAGCTGCTCACCACCCTCAGCCTCAGCGGCACAGGCCCCAAGAGCTGCTTCCTCATGAGTCTCGCCCGACGCTATCACCACGCCGGGAGCCCCCTCAGCCTCTAGCGCCTCGTGCCTCCCTGCTCCGCCACTCGAGGATGAGTCGCCTTGGCCGACTGGTAGGGCAGTCACCACCACTGGGTTCTCGCGAGGCCCCTGAAGGCCGGCGGGGCGCGGCCCCCACTCATCAAAGACAGGCATCTGCTTCACAAAGTCGCCCCTGCTCTGGCAGAGGTACAGCAAGGCCCCTCCCTGCCGGACGCTGCCGGGGTTGGGGTCCCCAGCCAGGGTCAAGAGCGCTGTCCTCAGCACCTCGGGAGTCAGGTCCTCTTCCTGGAGCCTCATACGATCCTCACGCCCACGGAAGGCCCACATCCGGCGAGAGTGGCGTTGAAGACGAGCAACGCAGCATAGCAGGAACTCCTTCACCACCTTGGGCGCTGTCACGCCAAGCGACCTCAAGAGCATGAAGCGGCGCCAGACGAAGACGAGCCGGGGGCTCTCAAGCGTCTCCTGGCCCCAGCCCGAATTGGGGACGGCAGGTGAGGTCGGCTCCAATAGCAGGGAGCTGGGCACCCCTGCGTCCACATACAGCCATCGCTCGCGGAACCCAACCGCGGGCAGGGGGAGCTTGAAGTCAATCCCAGAGGCCGCCGTCTCAGGCGCGGCAACGAAGCTCACGCAAGCCCAGCATTGGGTAGGGTCGACAAGATGCAAGAGAAGAAGTGGCGCAGCAAGGCAACCGAAGGAGGGATGCCCACCATAGCTTCGCAAACAAAGGCGAAGACCGAAAGGAGGGTGATGGATTCAGGACCCAGATGCATCATGTGGATCTGATAGTGGGAAAGCACGGCATTGAAGAAATCGGAAAAGGGGGGAACCAGACCCTCCCACAGGGCGTCGGCAAGATACGGGACCTCGGTGGCTGTCCTGTCGATGGAGAAGTGGGACGCAGGCCAGGCCGGTGTCCTCCCGCATTCATTGAAGATGGTGGCCAGAGCCAAGCTGACCTTGCCCAAGCCCTCGGCGGGGGCCGCCGACGGCGGCGGGCAAGGCGGAGACACGGGTTTCTTCCCTCTCCCCTTCTTCGTCGGAGCCATGGCGATGGGAAGGGGGGGAGGGAGGTTCGAGATTGAGTTGAAAACAGAAACCGGAGTTCGAGCGGAGGAAGGACAGAGGGCGCTCGAGCGATAAAAGGGGAACGGCTGTGTATGACTACGGGTCCGCCTAGCACGGCGCAAGATAAGGAGGGGTGGACTGGAAGGGCGCGCGCCGTTCCGTACTTATGGCCGGCGAAGGCCAACCGCCGGCCTCCACGATCGCAGGTAATCATGACCCGTTTTTGCATGTAGGAACTTGTCCAATCCGTGCAGTTGCCGAGGCATCGTGGGGAAGTGGAGACGCCCACGTCTAGTCAACCGCCACGCGGCGCCCAAGGCCACAGGCTGTTAGGGCCCGCGGCGCTTCGCTCTTGCCCTTCCGCCTCCCTGCACGGCCAAGTCCGGGCGCGCCTTGGGCCCGGGGGCTACTGTCGGCGTTCTGGGAACGGGGGTCCCCAGACTTGCCTGCCTGCGGCCTGCGGCGTGGCTCAAAGGGGGGCCCAACACGGCCCGTCTTCACCAACACAAACCCAAGACCCTCGCGAGGGGCCAAGCCTCGCGGGGCGGACGACGCGGAGCTTCCTCGGGCACGGCCTCATCAGGCTGGTTCACGAGGGGGCGGAGAGATCAAGGCGGGGTACCTCATGAGGTGCCCGTGACGCAAGCCATGACGATTCAGGGTGCCAGGCGGGTGCCAGCCCGCGCAGCGTCCTCCTTCCCTCTTTGGTGCAAGGGGGGCAAGCGCAGCCACGGAGTACCGAGGCATCAGGCAAAGGTTGCCATTTCGGTGCAACGAGACCAAGACCAGGAGGACTACGAGATGGAGGTCACCGTGGAGCCCAAGACGGCGTCATCACCAGAGCTTTGCACAGGCGAAGACTGCTTTTGTCAGGATAGCTGATACTTGCTATCCCCCTTCAAATTAGCCCGCCATTGTTGTCTCCCTTCCCGCTCAATATTTGGGGAGAGGACCAGGGCCCCTATAAATAGGACTAGCCACCCCCAGGGTAGAGGGGATCGAGAATCAGCCAACCCAGAAGCAAGCTGGGGTCGAAATCAGGGTCAGTCAGTTGGAGGAAAGCAGAGAGAGAGAGAGAGAGAGAGAAAGGTCACTGAACTCCTCCGAGCAGTTCATCGCCCCAGCCAAGAACAGACCGTCGCAAGGCTGTTCTCCCTTGTATTGTTCATCATCATCAGCCCAAGAGGCAATCCACCACACCACACACTGGAGTAGGGTATTACACCACAACGGTGGCCCGAACCAGTATAAACCCTGTGTCTCTTGTGTTGTTCTTTCCTTAGTTTAGATCCTAGCATGGCGGAGGGGTGCAGGTAGGTAGGGGGCGAAATCTCCGCGCGCACCCCAGTGTTCAAACCTCAAGGGTCTGCCGGAACCCGAAATCCGACAAATACATAGACAAATAGAGTGTCCCTAGTATGCCTCTACTTGACTAGCTCGTTAATCAAAGATGATTAAGTTTCCTAGCAATAGACATGTGTTGTCATTTGATGAACGGGATCACATCATTATATAATGATGTGATGGACAAGACCCATCCGTTAGCTTAGCACTATGATCGTTTAGTTTGTAGCTATTGCTTTCTTCATAACTTATACATGTTCCTATGACTATGAGATTATGCAACTCCCAAATACCGGAGGAACAACTTGTGTGCTATCAAACGTCACAACGTAACTGGGTGATTATAAAGATGCTCTACAGGTGTCTCTGATGGTGTTTGTTGAGTTGGCATAGATCGAGATTAGGATTTTTCACTCCGATTGTCGGAGAGGTATCTCTGGGCCCTCTCTGTAATACTCATCACTATAAGCCTTCCAAGCAATGTGAATAAATAGTTAGTTACGGGATGATGCATTACGAAACGAGTAAAGGGACTTGTCGGTAATGAGATTGAACTAGGTATGAGGATACCGACAATCGAATCTTGTGCAAGTAACATATCGATGACAAAGGGAACAACGTATATTGTTATGTGGTTTGACCGATCAAGATCTTCGTAGAATATGTAGGAGCCAATATGAGCATCCAGGTTCTGCTATTGGTTATTGACCGGAGATGTGTCTCGGTCATGTCTATATGGTTCTCGAACCCGTAGGGTCCGCACACTTAATGTTCGATGACGGTTTGTATTATGAGTTATGTGATTTGATGTACCGAAGGTTGTTCGGAGTCCTGGATGAGATCACGAACATGACGAGGAGTCTCGAAATGGTCGAGATGTAAAGATCGATATATTGGAAGGCTATATTCAGACATCGAAAAGGTTCCGAGTGATTCGGGTACTTTTCGGAGTACCGGAGATTTACGGGAATTCACCGGGGGAAGTAGTGGGCCTTAATGGGCCATACGGGAAAGGAGAGAAGGGCCTCAAGGGGTGGCCGTGCCCCCCCATGGTAAGTCCGAATTGGGCTAGGGAGGGGGCGGCGCCCCCCTCTCTTTCCTTCTCCCTCTCCGACTTCTTCCCTCTCTCCTCTCTTGGAAAAGGAAGGGGACTCCAACTAGGATTAGGAATCCTAATTGGACTTCCCCTATAGGCGCGCCCCTCCTAGGCCGGCCTCCTCTTCCTCCCTCCTTTATATACGTGGGCAAGGGGCACCCATAGACACATAAGTTGATTTCTTAGCCGTGTGCGGTGCCCACCTCCACAGTTTTTCCACCTCAGTCATATTGTCGTAGTGCTTAGGCGAAGCCCTGCGTCGGTAACTTCATCATCATCGTCACCACACCGTCGTGCTGATGAATCTCTCCCTCGGCCTCAGCTAGATCTAGAGTTTGAGGGACGCCATCGAGCTAAACGTGTGCAGATCGCGGAGGTGCTATGCGTTCGGTACTTGATCAGTTGGATCGCGAAGACGTTCGACTATATCAACCGCATTACTAAACGCTTCCGCTTTCGGTCTACGAGGGTACGTGGACACACTCTTCCCGCTTGTTGCTATGCTTCTCCTAGATAGATCTTGCATGATCGTAGGATTTTTTTTGAAATACTACGTTCCCCAACAACAAGAACCATTCTTACCTACGCATCAAAACCACAACGATTTTCGTCAAGTGTGTTGTTTTAACCTTCAACAAGGACCGGGCTTAGTCAAACTCGATTCAACTAAAGTTAGAGAAACAGACACCCGCCAGCCACCTGTGTGCAAAGCATGTAGGTAGAACCAGTCTCATGAACGCGGTCATGTAAGGTCGGTCCGGGCCGCTTCATCCAACAATACCGCCGAATCAAAGTAAGACGTTGCTGGTAAGCAGTATGACTATTATCGCCCACAACTCTTTGTGTTCTACTCGTGCATATAACATCTACGCAAGACCTGGCTCGGATGCCACTGTTGGGGAACGCAATATTTCAAAAAAAATTCCTACGATCACGCAAGATCTATCTAGGAGATGCATAGCAACAAGAGGAGAGAGTGTGTCTACGTACCCTTGTAGACCAAAAGCGGAAGCGTTTAGTAACGCGGTTGATGTAGTCGAACGTCTTCGCGATCCAACCGATCAAGTAACGAATGCACGCCACCTCCGTGATCTGCACACATTCAGCTCGGTGACGTCCCACGTACTTTTGATCCAGCTGAGGCCGAGGGTGAGTTCCGTCAGCATGACGACATGTTGACGGTGATGATGAAGTTACCGCTGTCAAAACCGGCAGATCTCGGGTAGGGGGTTCCGAACTGTGCGTCTAAGGTCGATGGTAACAGGAGACAGGGGACACGATGTTTACCCAGGTTCGGGCCCTCTCTATGGAGGTAATACCCTACGTCCTGCTTGATTGATATTGATGAATACGAGTATTACAAGAGTTGATCTACCTTGAGATCGTAATGGCTAAACCCTAGAGGTCTAGCTTGTATGGCTATGGTCATGAGTCTCCCTTCCGGACTAAGTCCTCCGGTTTATATAGACACCGGGAGGATCTAGGGTTACACAAGGCCGGTTACAAAGGAAAGGAATCTACATAGTTGGTCGCCAAGCTTGCCTTCCATGCCAAGGAGAGTCCCATCCGGACACGGGTGCAGTCTTCGGTCTTCACACATTCACATCCCATCACTCCGGCCCATGGCTAACAGGCCAGACATCCGAGGACCCCTTAGTCCAGGACTCCCTCAGTAGCCCCTGAACCTGGCTTCACTTACGAGGAGTCCGGCGCGCAGATTTATCTTCGGCATTGCAAGGCGGGTTCCTCCTTCCGAACTCCAAGATAGTCTTCGGACGAAACAATCGTGTCCGGATCTACAACACACAGCCGTAGAGAGTATAATATTTCAGAATCCAATCTGCTGACCACTTTAGTAACATGACATCACGTCAGTCCGGCCATAATTTCAAACCGTTTTTCGTCTTCTACTCCATGTTTCGAGACGCGGTTGCCATTGGCACGTCTTGTCAAAGCAGAGATCGTGTCCCCTTATTGCGGGGTTTTCATCAATTCGGGCGTGGGTAACCCAACCGTGCCTATTTACACGGCCCTTGGGAATAGGCTAGGTTTAAGGCGAGTGGGGAGGCGTTCGATATTCACTGCCTTTATAAGGGGATAAGGATTCCCTGTTCTTCTCCCACGCCTTCTCCTTCCTCTGCCCGTCCATACTCGAGCTCCAGCGCCCAAGCTCTAGCTTTCCCACCTGAGAAAGCACTCCAATCATGTCTGGGTCTGGTGCTAGAGGCAAGTGGATGGCCTCCTCCGTCAAGAAGGAGGACATCAAGGAGCTCGGGAGGCCGGATACCTGGCCAAGGGGATCATTTACCGACTCCCGGCCAAGGGACAAATCGTCCCTACCCCAGAGCCCCATGAGAGGGTGGTGTTTCTCACACATTTCGTCCGCGGGCTGGGATTCCCTCTCCACCCGTTTTTCCGTAGATTAATGTTTTACTATGAGCTGGACTTCTATGATCTAGCCCCCAACCCTGTCTTCAACATCTCAGCATTTATTGTCGTGTGTGAGGCCTTTCTCCGTATCCCACCTCACTTCGGCCTATGGCTGAAGACCTTCAATGTGAAGCCGAAGGTGGTGAGCGGCCAACAAGCAGAGTGTGGAGGCACCATGGTGGGCAAGATGCCCAATGTCACATGGCCCGAAGGCTCCCTTGTGGAGACGGTGAAGGGGTGGCAGTCGGGGTGGTTCTACATCACCGAGCCGCGCAACACCAATTGGGCGGCAGCCCCCGGATTCCGATCCGGAGCTCCGATGCGGCTCACCTCCTGCCAAGAGAAGGGCCTAATCTGGGGCTCTTCGAGCGAGCTGACCAGGCTCAGACGTGCGTCCAAAACATGATAACCAAGAGGATCAAACTCGTGAACGTGATCCAGGTTATGCTCATTCCCCGGATCCTTTCGTGCCAACGCCGTACTTGCTATTTGTGGGAGTTCGATCCGGCCAAGCACCAAACGCTACTAGAGCTCTTCGGCACGATGCACGAAGACATCTGGAAAGTGCTCTTCAAGGCCGGCGAGACACCACCGCCCACGACCGAGGATCGTGGGCTCAGCTTAAAATGCCAGGCCAATTCGGTAAGTTCTTTCATGTTTTCAAGGTATACCCTCTACTGGCATATTTTGAGGAAGGAGTCTAAGCCTTCCTATCAATTTTTCAGGCCTGGATCAATATAGCGGGGCGGATTAACTGTCCGGCTCCGCTATCCGAAGACCAAGAAACCCCACTTCTGATGAAGATGCTGTTTTTTGGCGCCTTATGATGTGCCGGATAAGAAGGCCAAGAAAACGGCCAAAGGGGCTAGGAGTGGCCTTCGCCGAAAAGGTGCTTCGGACGTCATGTCCGGAGACGAGACTCACTCTTCAGCCACCGAAGACGGCGACAAAGAGGAGGAGGAAAACGACCCCCCTGAGGAGGGAAGGAAGAAAAGGGGGGCCTCCCCAACTCTGGAGGCGAAGGCGCCCAAGAGGGGTAAGGGCTCCCTCGCGGATAACTCCGCGTGGGATGTCGATAGCAGTCCGGAGCGCCCCCCCCCCCCCGAACCAAGCCTCGGGCTGCCTCGTAAGTACCTTATGCACGTCCAAATGTCTGGCCTTTCCACTTTTTAATATTAATATGTTTAAATTATGCTATTGCAGTTTGGCCCGTGACAGCTCCCCGCGATCCTCAACAGGAGGCTCGCTAGATTCAAAGGAGATGGCCAGCGTGTCACCGCCGCCTGCTCACTCTCCCTCGGCCAAGGGTGATGACGAAGTGGTGTCCCAAAGGACCTTCTCAGGTCAGGGAGAGGTTCCAGAGATCGCCGGGGTGGCGCCAAAGGATGACTCCTTGGCCGCCGGACACATGGGGGAAAAAGCCCCCATGGGGGCTGGTGGTGGGGGCCAAGTTCAATTCGGCCTCCAGCCGGATACCATTCCGGAGACCTACATGGCTCCGGAGTCAAGCGAGCAGCCTTCCCTGAAAGGAGGAGGTGTGCCTGTTCCACTGGTGAGCTCTGTCCAATCAAAGGCACCAGATAATCTGCTGGAAGAGCTGCGAGGCGCTTCCATTGTGGATGAACACTGTATCCTTATGGGTGCGGTGATTGAGAAGGTTCTGTCCACCAAAAGCGGACTGACCGAAGCCTATGCTAGCCTTCTAACAGGCTTTGAGGTAAGTGATGTAATTGTAGAGAAGAATATCACAGTGTAGACAGTAGCCCCTGATGCTCTGTTCGGTGTCCGGAAAGGAAAAGCCGAACAGAGGATCAAAATAATTTTCGTAGGAGTCTAATCATAAGATGTCTATGTGAATAAGCAGGCGTCGCTGGTGGCTACTGCCGCTCATATTGCAGAGGTCTCCGGACTGAAGCAAAACCTGGAGCGGGCCGAGAAAGATCTCGGCCTCGTGAAGAAGCAGCTAGAGGACACCCAAGGTATGCAGTAGCCTGTGTGTATATTTAGGAAGGATGAATGGTTCGTGCTGATTAAAGTGCCATGAACTTTATTAGGGGCCACGACCGAGGTGGTGGCCCTCAAGAAGGCGTTAGCCGAGGCCGAGGACAAAGCGGCCAAGGGAACGCACCGCGCCCGAGAAGCACGAGGCCTGGATCAGCGAGGTCCAGCAAGAGCTCCAGGACGTCGTCAAGAAGTACGAGTCCCTGCAGCATGATTCTAAGACGCAAGGGTCCGAACTTGCAAAGGCCCGCCAGAGCGCACAAGATGCCCGAGCCGAAGCCCAGAGCGCCCTTCAGGAAATACAGGCAGCCAAGAAGATCGCCGTGGGTAAGGCTTTCGTTATGCAAAGCAAGTCTGCGAAGGAAACGTTCCTTTTACTTACCCGAATTTGGAGCTCTCCAGGGACGTTTACGGATTTGCCGCGCAGCGTATTGGATGCTGTCGAGTTCTATCAAGCCGAAGAAGGGAGTTCTACAGAGAAGTTGTTCTGGTCTCAATACCTTGGACCAGAACATCCGGTGCCCTTCAGCGATGAGCTGAAACAGCTGGTCGAGTTGCACAAGGCGGCCGAGCTGGCCATGAAGGACCTAATAGTCCAACTATGGCCTGTCGAGCCCATGCCCAGCAGCTACTTCGTACTTGTGAAGCGGCTTGTGGGTGCCTGCCCACGGCTTGAAGTCGTGAAGCAGTCGGTCTGCATTGAAGGTGCACGGATGACCTTTGCCCGCGCCAAGACGCACTGGGCGAAGATGGATGCCAAGAAGCTGATGACCGAGGGGCCGCCTAAGGGCAAGGAGCACCGCCGACCCGAGCTATATTTTGATAGTGTCCTGGAGGGATCCCGCCTTGTGGCGGAGCAATGTACGAAGGATGTTATATTCCCATGAAAACATTCGTATTATCCTGTCCTGTAATATGGGACAATGATGTTATGTAATATAATGCTTGTGATTTTAAAATTTTACCTCCTGTGCGGCCGTTTATGAAATCTGAGGGTTGGCCAGTCATCGGCTCCTGCCCCCATGTAGATGGTACGTGGGTGTTCGGGATAAATCTAAACACTATTTACTCCATATTCTGGTCCTTAAAGGAGGTGTTTAGCGCAACGAACAAGGAAATCAGACTATATGGCCTTTATCACCCTCACTTAGCCATAGGAGTTTGACAATGAAAATTTTGGCGAAGCCCCTGGTATTCGAAAGGACGAACTTGGGGCGCTAGACGCACCTGATCGGATAAGAAACCGATTCCTCGCATAAAGCGGAAAAAATCTCTAAGGATTTGAAACCTCTCGAACAGCTGACCAGCTCATGCTGCATCATGACAGTCATTTTTCGGCTTTCCCTACTGAGGCACTCATCCAGAAGAACCGGGACACAATCGCAGTAGTTCTCCCTTTACTACCCTAGCCAATATAGCGGAACGTAAGGTAGTAAGCACAGGAGCCGGGCAACCCAACTATTGACCAAAGACATGATTCAGAGCCGATGCATATAATGATATAAGTTCGGGGTGCCGAACCGCACTGAAAAAGGTGTTCGGACTTTATTACCGTATTGCGGGGCGCGAAAGCCCATAGTAAAGTAAAATGTACCAGAGTGTACGTGTGCAATGAGTAATAGATATAAAGGTAAGGAAAAACGGGAAAATTAAGTAATAAGCTGACGCTACCATTTATTTACCATTTGTAATGTGATTAATACGTCAAGGCGTACTTGTACAAGTAATGCGATAAGCAAGTAAGGCTATTTAACATGTCATGACCAAGAGCGAGCTACGTGCGGGTATGTAAAATAGGTATAACAATCGTTAGCAGAGACCACCTGGGGATTCCTTGTACGCCAAAGCTCCTCGCCTCCTTGGTGTGTCCGACAAACAGGTTGTCAGGAGAAACCTCGAAAAGAGAAAAACCCAAAAGGAAAAGGAAAAGTAAAAGTGTGTGAATCCTAGGGTCAGCCGAGCCACACTGTGGATCACGAGCTAGCTATGCCTCCATCGATACCCATGGGATTTTGAGTGCGTAGTTATGTACGCGCGGTACGAATGCCGCTGTTTGATCGGGACTGGGCGGAGGCCAAATTTCTAGTTAAGCTCTTGATGAGCCGGGTTGTCTTGCTGCAGAATAGTCTGGACTCTTTTAATGGTGTCCAGGGGCTTGGCCGCTAAACTAAGGTTCTGCTGGAAAAGGCCACGCTGTATTTCTGCTGCTAAGGCCGTTGTGTGCTCCTCGGTATGGAGGGAGCGTTCCATATTTCCATTGATTGTTATGACGCTGCGTGGACCGGGCATCTTGAGCTTGAGATAAGCGTAGTGAGGTACCGCATTGAATCGAGCGAATGCGGTTCTTCCGAGCAGTGCATGATAGCCGCTGCGAAAGGGGACGATATCGAAGATTAACTCCTCGCTTTGGAAGTTATCTGGCGATCCGAAGACAACCTCTAGTGTGATTGAGCCCGTACAGCGGGCCTCTATGCCTAGTATGACTCCTTTAAAGGTAGTCCTTGTGGGTTTGATCCGTGATGGGTTCATGCCCATTTTGCATATTGTGTCCTCATAGAGCAGATTGAGGCTGCCGCCGCCGTCCATGAGGACTCGCGTTAGGTGGAATTCGTCGATGATTGGGTCTAGGACTAGTGCGGCTGATCCACCGTGCCGGATACTGGTCGGATGATCTCGACGGTCAAAAGTGATCAGGTACGATGACCATGGATTGAATTTTGGGGCGACTGGCTCTATCGCATAGACGTCCCTTAGTGCGCGCTTGCGCTCCCTCTTGGGGATGTGTGTCGCATATATCATGTTCACCGTTTTGACTTGAGGGGGAAACTTCTTATGTCCCCTTGTGGTTGGTTGCAGGGGCTCCTCGTCATTGTCCTCGCTCAGCTATCCCTTTTCCTTATTCTCGGCGTTTAACTTGTCGGCTTGCTTAAAAACCCAGCAATCTCTGTTAGTATGATTGGCTAGTTTGTGCGGGGTGGCATGGATTTGGCACGGATGGTCAAGTATGCAGTCCATGCTGGATGGTCCCTGATTGTTTCTTTGATACGGCTTTTTCCGCTGACCGTACTTGGAGCCGCTGAATCCGGCGTTTATAGCAGTTTCATCGGTGTTCTCGCCATTGCTTCGGCGTTTGTGTCTGCTGCGTTGGAGCTTGCTGTTGTTGTTTTTGGCCTCGGAGGAGCCTGCCTCTTTGGACGTATTTTTACTATGAGCCAGCCAGCTATCCTCACCCGCACAAAAGCGGGTCATGAGGGCCGTGAGGGCGGCCATAGATTTCGGCTTTTCTTGGCCGAGGTGGCGGGCGAGCCATTCATCGCGGATGCTGTGTTTAAAGGCCGCTAGGGCTTCTGCATCCGGACAGTCGATGATCTGGTTCTTTTTAGTTAGGAACCTAGTCCAAAATTTCCTGGCTGACTCCCCGGGCTGTTGAACTATGTGACTTAAGTCATCGGCGTCAGGCGGCCGGACATATGTACCTTGGAAGTTGTCGAGAAAGGCTTCTTCCAAGTTCTCCCAGCTGCCGATGGAATTTTTAGGCAGGCTGTTTAACCAGTGCCGAGCTGGCCCTTTGAGTTTTAGTGGGAGGTATTTGATAGCATGGAGGTCATCTCCACGGGCCATGTGAATGTGGAGAATAAAATCCTCGATCCATACTGCGGGATCAGTTGTTTTGTCGTATGATTCAATGTTGACGGGTTTAAACCCTTCGGGGGATTCATGGTCCATTAATTCATCAGTGAAGCAAAGAGGGTGTGCGGCGCCTCTATATCGAGCCGTGTCGCGATGTAGCTCCGACGGAGTCCGTCTATGGTTATCGGCTCGAGCATGACTAGGTTTGTCACGTCCTAATAGGTAGTCGTCATCGTGTATCAAGGTACGTCCTCGCGATCGGTAGATTGATCTTGTATTTACTGCTCTACTGTTCAGGTCATGTCGAAGGTCATATGTATGACCGTGAGACGATTTACCTCTGCCTTTGCGATGAGGTGGGGCTGGCTGGTGTTCGGCTTGAGTTGTCGCTTTGTCCCGTCCACGTGGTGGTCGGTCAGCCGCATTGCGCAATGGTGGTATGTGTACTGGTTCCTCGTCGTTGAACTGAGGTAGTAATTTGCATTTCGGGTAGATTTTGGCCGGGCGCTTGAGGTCGTATTCTTCGGCTGCTAGGACGTCGGTCCATTTAGCATTGAGCAGATCTTGGTCAGCTTGAAGCTGCTGCTGCTTCTTTTTTAGGCTCCTTGCAGTGGCTATTAGCTGGCACTTTAAGCGCTCCTGCTCAAGAGGTTCTTCAGGCACGATGAAATCCTCGGTGCCGAGGCTCGCCTCATCCTCGGAGAGTGGAAGATAATTACTATCCTCCGAGTCCTCGTGTGTGGCCTGTCTACCAGGGCTAACCTGCCCATCTTCCCGTTCATCCCGTTCGGTAGCTGCGTCAACAGGGTCTTTGTTGTCTTTGGCACCTTTCGGAGTGTTATCTTCTCATGTGCCGGTGTTGCTATCTTTATTGCGGCGTGACTTAGAGTGGCGCCACTGACGTCGGCATTTCGATTGTATCTCAGGAGGTTTATCCTCAACTGGGTCTTCTTTGTCATCGCCGCTATTCTCCTTTGGTGCATCCACCATGTACACATCGTACGAGGAAGTGGCCGTCCAGCGTCCGGTGAATGGCGGGTCCTGGGCCTCTTCCTCTCCGGCATCGTCGTCCATACCGCCGATGTCATCGGAGCCGTAATCGAGCATGTCGGTTAAGCCTTCGACAGTGGCTATAAAGTGGGTGGCGGGTGGGGAGCGAAATTCCCTATCATCAGCTTCTAGTTCGAACCGGATATAGTTCGGCTGTGAGTCCCCCGCCAAGGACAGGTTCTTTAATGAGCTTAGCACGTCGCCCAGGGGTGAGTGCTGGAAGATGTGTGCGACGCTGAACTCGAAGATCGATAAACAATCAAGTTCGGCATCCGTGGACTCACATGGTTCGGAACTTACATCCGGAGACGAGTCCGGGGTTCCGGTGACAAGAATATTGTGTGAGTTTAAGTCCATGTGCGGCTCCAAAGCCGGGGAATCTGTGGCCTCCGTGGTGGGGTTGAACCTCCAGTCCTTAGATGGCGTCGTATGCTCCGGATCTAAGGCCAGAGCAGTTACAGGAGCTATCTCCTGGATATGGTCCGATGATAGTTTTAGGTCATGTTCATCGAGGTGACCAGGAGCGATCGCCGCGGTCTTGAATCCAGCGAAGATCAGATCTCCACGGATGTCCGCGACGTAGTTCAAGCTCCCAAATCTGACATGGTGGCCACGGGCGTAGCTATCGATCTGCTCTAGATGGCCAAACGAGTTGGCCCACAGTGCAAAGCCGTCGAACACGAAAATCTGTCCGGGGAGGAAGGTTTCTCCTTGGACGGCGTCATTGTTGACGATTGAAGGGGCCATCGAACCTTTTGAGGATGGCACAGTGGAACTCTCAATGAAAGCACCAATGTCGGTGTCAAAACCGGCGGATCTCGGGTAGGGGGTCCCGAACTGTGCGTCTAAGGTCGATGGTAACAGGAGACAGGGGACACGATATTTACCCAGGTTCGGGCCCTCTCTATGGAGGTAATACCCCACGTCCTGCTTGATTGATATTGATGAATACGAGTATTACAAGAGTTGATCTACCTCGAGATCGTAATGGCTAAACCCTAGAGGCCTAGCTTGTATGGATATGGTCATGAGTCTCCCTTCCGGACTAAGTCCTCCGGTTTATATAGATACCGGGAGGATCTAGGGTTACACAACGTCGGTTACAAAGGAAAGGAATCTACATAGTCGGTCGCCAAGCTTGCCTTCCACGCCAAGGAGAGTCCCATCCGGACACGGGTGCAGTCTTCAGTCTTCAAATCTTCACAGCTCATCAGTCCGGCCGATGGCTAACAGGCCGGACGTCCGAGGACCCATTAGTCCAGGACTCCCTCATTCGCCTAAGCACTACAACAAATATGGCCGGGGTGTAAAACTGTGGAATGGGGCACCGCACATGGCTAAAGATCAACTTCTGTGTCTATGGGGTGCCCCTGCCTCCGTATATAAAGGGGGGAGAGGGAGAGGCCGCCGACCCTAGGAGGGCGCGCCAAGGTGTGGAGTCCTACTAGGACTCCCTAGTCCTAGTAGGATTCCACCTCCCACACAGAGTAGGAAAGGGGAAGAGAGAAGGAGAAGGAAAGGGGGGCAACCCCCTTCTCCTAGTCCTAATCGGCCTCCTGCCCAAGGGGGGCGCACCAGCCCCTTGTGGGCTGGTGTGCTTCCCTCTTATGGCCCATAAGGCCCATAACTTCTCCCCGGGGGTTCCGGTAACCTCCCGGTACTCCAGAAAAATGCCCGAACCACTCGGAACCATTCCGATGTCCAAATTCAACCTTCCAACATATTTACCTCTCGACCATTTCGAGACTCCTCGTCATGTCTGTGATCTCATCCGGGACTCCGAAGAAGCTTCGGTCATCAAATCACATAACTCATAATACAAATTGTCATCGAACATTAAGCATGCGGACCCTACGGGTTCGAGAACTATGTAGACATGACCGAGACACATCTCTGGTCAATAAACAATAGAGAAACCTGGATGCTCATATTGGATCCTACATATTCTATGAAGATCTTTATCGGTCAAACCGCATAACAACATGCGTTGTTCCCTTTGTCACCGGTATATTACTTGCCCGAGATTCGGTCATCGATATCATCATACCTAGTTCAATCTCATTACTGGCAAGTCTCTTTACTCGTTCCGTAATGCATCATCCCGTGACTAACTCATTAGTCACATTGCTTGCAAGGCTTATAGTGATGTGCATTACCGAGAGGGCCCAGAGATACCTCTCCGACATTCGGAGTGACAAATCCTAATCTCGATCTATGCCAACTCAACAAATACCATCGGAGACACCTGTAGAGCATCTTTATAATCACCTAGTTACGTTGTGACGTTTGATAGAACACTAAGTGTTCCTTCGGTATTCGGGAGTTGCATAATCTCATAGTCATAGCAACATGTATAAGTCATGAAGAAAGCAATAGCAATAAACTAAACGATCATAGTGCTAAGCTAACGGATGGGTCTTGTCCATCACATAATTCTTCTAATGATGTGATCCCATTCATCAAATGACAACACATGTCTATGATTAGGAAACTTAACCATCTTTGATTAATGAGCTAGTCAAGTAGAGGCATATTAGGGACACTCTGTTTTGTCTATGTATTCACACATGTACTAAGTTTTCGGTTAATACAATTCTAGCATGAATAATAAATATTTATCATGATATAAGGAAATATAAATAACAACTTTATTTTTGCCTTTAGGGCATATTTCCTTCAGAAAGCACGCTCCACATCCTTCATAGCATTCTCTTGCATTTGGGCAAACCTCTATCTCTTCTCTCCTTACGGATTGGGTATGGTCTTCATAAGAGTGGACCACTGAGGATAGATGCCATTAGCTAGGTAATATCCCTTGTTGTAATGGTGGCCATTGACCTCAAAGTTCACCTCCGGGGAGTGCCCTTCCGCAAGCCTTGCAAACACAGGAAATCGCTGAAGAACACTAATATCATTCTGAGAACCAGCCATGCCGAAGAAAGAATGCCATATCCAGAGATCTTGTGAAGCTACATCTTCAAGTATAACAGTGGCACCTTTCACATGCCCCTTGTACTGCCCCTGCCAAGAAAATTGACAGTTCATCCATTTTTAGTGCATACAGTCTATACTACCAAGCATGCCCGGAAAGCCCTCTCGGCATTGATCGCCAACAACCTCTCTGTATCAGCGGCATTTGGCTCTCTAAGGTACTCCGGGCCAAACACTTTCACCACGGCCGTGCAAAAACTATACAATGAGATGAGACATGTGGACTCACTCATACGAACATACTCATCCACAAAGATCACCAGGGATTCCATATGCAAGCATGCGGATAGCCGCAGTGCATTTCTGGTATGAAGAGAAACCAAGCTTGCCTAGGGCATTCACTTTGCACTCAAAGTATGGGTCATGCGCGACCACTCCCTCGCGAATATGATTGAACACATGCCTTCTCATGCGGAATCGGCGACGAAATTGATGTGGCCTAAAGAGTGGACCATCCTTAAAGTAATCGACATAGAGAAGGGTGTGCCCTTTCTCTCTATTGCTGTCCAAGGCCGGAGCATGGTCGGGGATTGATCCCCTGTACCGAGGCCGCTTCCTAGTGATGTGTTCATGTACGACCAACGCAGCTGCCAGCTCTTCATCATCCGATGAGCAAATGAAATTGTGAAAGAAAAACTCATCACCACTGTCCATTGTACCTTGTGAGCAATCCGTCGAACGCCTTGCGGTCGTGGTCGGAAAGCGACCGGATAGTGCACGACCTGCTCCCCTCGCAGGCAGCAAAGCAAGGTTTTGGGGTCGGTGGTGGTGGAGGGCGCCCTGCATCACCGAACGGCCGACCGGAAGAGGTTGGGGACGACGAGCGACAACGACGGCCGTAATTTGTCTCCCACCGGCAACACAGAGAACGCCTGCCAAATTCTTTTTCGGGAGGCCGGTGCGGAGACAGCTATGGCATAACGCGGTGGTGGCTGGGACGACCCTGGTGGAACACAATGCGACCAGGGGTGGCGATGGCGACAGCGATGGCGGTGAGGGGGCAGTGGGGAGGGGCGGTGGGGCGGGTAGAGAAAGAGAAAGAGGGGTCTGTCTCACCGACGGGCGGGCCATGGCAGGACAAGGGCACGCGTCCGTGTGTCCGTTCGGCCGCAAACTCAGCCTAAACTTAGACATGAAATAGGTCGAAAGCGGACAGAAAACGGACGACGGTCCGCTTGCGGCCAGGCGTTGGGAGGCCTGTTTTATTCGTTTGCTCCCAAATGAATGCGGACGGATCTCGCATCTGCGACGCCGTCCGTCCTCGCTGCGCGGTTCCCGTGCCTTTCGCTCTCTTTCGTCCTCTTTTCTTTTCCAGCAGCGCAGCACTGTATGATAGGGAGCAGTTCTCTTCGTCCTCGACAGTCAACATAGCAGAGTCACAGACGGAACAAGTGTGAAAGCCCCGCGCGGCTTTATCCAACTCCTAGTCCGTAGCCCTGGCTCCCCCTCTGCCTCCTACCCTACGAGCTCCCCCTAGCTAGCTCCCCACCACCACCTCCTATAGCCACCCATGGCCATCACCACCATGTGTCGCCACCCCACCTCCACTCCCCACTTCCCACCCACTCCGCTTCCCGGCCCCCCATTAAACGCCCGTGAGCTAGCACGCGATCCCCTACCCACCACCGGGCGACGTGCTCCGTCTCCATCACTCCTCCTCGACCGTTGCTCCGTGTCCGCGGAGAGGCGCTGCGTCCTCACCTGACGGCGGCCATGATAGGCATCGACCTCAACACCGTGGAGGACGAGGAGGAGGGCGGTCCCTCGGCTGAGCCCCCGAGGGGCACGGTGTGCCTAGAGCTGTGGCACGCGTGCGCCGGCCCCGTGGGGCCGCTGCCTCGGAAGGGCAGCGCCGTCGTGTACCTGCCGGAGGGCCACCTCGAGCACACCCGGGAGGCGGTGGCCGCGGTGCCGCCCCATGTGTTCTGCCGAGTTGTCGATGTCAATCTCCAGGTGCGTGCGCGCGCGCGCGGCCTGCTGCTCGTGCTGTACGGTGTCCACAATGTGTTCGAGGTATTAACTGAGAGAGCGTGCTCCCTGCAGGCGGACCCAGCTACGGACGAGGTTTACGCGCAAGTTTCTCTCGTGGTCGACAACGAGGTACCACTACCACTACCACTGATCTGAATATGCCAGTAATGATAGCATCGGACATGGTCAATGTGAGCTGAACGATCAAAGCTCTGCGCGTCGGTGATGGTTGCAGGAAGCCAAGAGGCGGATGCGCCAAGGGGAGAGCGAGGAAGCTTGCGACGGTGACGGCGAGGACACCGGTGCCGCGAAGCGCCGAGCGCGCATGCCCCACATGTTCTGCAAGACGCTCACGGCTTCCGACACCAGCACGCACGGGGGCTTCTCCGTGCCGCGCCGTGCCGCTGAGGACTGCTTCCCGCCTCTGGTACATGGCGTTGGTGATGAAGTGATTTTGTCGCCTCGAGGTGACTTGGTACTGGTAGTAGTGACTTTTTTGCTTGGCGTCTGCAGGATTACAACCTGCAGAGGCCGTCCCAGGAGCTTGTGGCCAAGGATCTGCACGGCACCGAGTGGAGGTTCCGACATATCTATCGAGGTACTGCAAGAGCGATTCACTGGCTTATTATTGCTTATAGCTCAGGTTCAGCGTATTTGTTAGGCTGCCCACCTGAGATATATAGAATGCTATGACATATCATGAGGTGTTACAGAGATGGCTTATTTAGATGTGTATAACCAGACAACAGTGAAGATTGTTGGTCATCTGCATTTGCTTTCTTTCATGAGGTGGTCTTTTGGCTATAATTTACCGTTACAACCATTGTTAATACGAAGACCATTGGGATTTGAAGAAACCCTGAGAAAATTTGTGGTCCCGAGTGGCTAACAGGTCTGCTCCCAACTGTTACAGGCCAGCCACGGAGGCACCTTTTAACCACTGGATGGAGTGCATTCGTCAACAAAAAGAAGCTTGTCTCTGGGGATGCAGTGCTGTTCCTCCGGTAACGATTTATAACTCACGATGCCTTCATTGGAACTTACTCTAGCTTCCCTTCGGCAATGATTTCTTATTCTCGTCCAGAGGTGAAGATGGAGTGCTCCAATTGGGAGTGCGCCGAGCTGCTCAGCTAAAAAATGTATCTCCTTTTCCTGCACTTTTTAACCAGGATTCAAGTCTTCGTAGTCTCGGTAATGTTGCCCATGCTGTGGCTATGCAAAGTATTTTTCACATCTACTACAATCCCAGGTACTTTGCTGATTGTTTTCATAACCGTCTCAATTGCCTGTATTAATTAAGGTCGTACAAGTCGCTTCCTCTCCTTATCTCAACCATAATAAGAAAATGTTCGACTAATGCACAGTTATAGTGTTCTCCTAGAAAAAGTTAGACACGTCGGCAACCATAATAAGAAAAGGTTGGATGAATACACAGTTCTAGTGTTTTCCTTGAACAAGTTGTACATGTTGGCGACCATAATAAGAAAAGGTTGGGCGAATCAGTTATAGTGTCTTCCTAGAACAAATTATACTTGTCGGCTATGGTATCTTAAACTTTACGACTTGTCAGTCCTGTGCTAACTATTTTGAATACTCGTTCTTAATACCGTACGACTCATTTTTTATTCAGCAGTCAGGTTCAGTTCCCTGGTGAAGACAGTTTTGAGTTGCTTCTTGTTCTTTGTTGCTTCCCCCAATCCAACATTTTGTATCTCATCTCATTGGTCTGGCCATCTATGTTTCCTCGTAAATGCTAAATTATCACATTACATGTTATTCTCAAAGGTCATTTAATTGTGGCATACTACACATTTGGGGCAGCCATTCAGATTTGTTTGGTCATGTCTGAATTTGATATTTGGGAATTGACATGTTCTGTTTATTACTTGTGGACGTTTTCATTATGCTCATTTAGCATCAATGCAACTATTTTGAAAGTGCTCTATCCCATTATTGATAATAATTAAACTAAAGAAAGAAATAGAATCTCGTCAGCACCCTGTTCAGATTGGTAATAATTTGCTTTGATTCTCATAATATTTGTGCATTTCTCCTGTGCAACTTGGACGGTTCATTTGTATTGAATAAGTTCATTGGACTTGACAGGTTATGTGAGTCTGAGTTCATTGTACCATATTGGAAGTTCATGAGAAGCTTCAGTCAACCTTTTTCTGTTGGAATGAGGTTTAAAATGAAATATGAAAATGAAGATGCTTCAGAAAGAAGGTATGGTGCAATAGTTAAAAAATTTCTCTGTGATTGGGTTCACAATGCCATAACTATTCTTGTTTTTCAGGTCAACTGGGATGATAACTGGGAGCAGAGAGTCAGACCTGAAGTCGCATGGTTCGAAGTGGAAATGTTTGGTGGTATGTTCTGCTTTCTCATGCTTGACACATCATATTTGCACCAATGTTGGTATCGATGCATGTGCATAGTACTCTAGGTGTATGACCATCTATCTTTATTAATTAAATGCAACAAAAGCATTGTGGTTCTCTGTCTTCGATTTCAGCATTTTGTGTTATGTGTAACTTTTCATCAGTTGGCGAATTACAGTATGCCCAGCTTGAATTTTGAATAGATGCTGGTCATTTCAAAGCATCAAGGGCCAAAGAAATCCTGTCGTTTCATTTCTGGAAAATAATGTAAATGCCTGTGAAGAAAAGTGAAGCGTTGTCCATTTGTCCTAATCAAGATTACTACATTAGAATATGCCCTCATTAAGTTCCAATGTTTTGCACTAATCTATACAACTGTGGTTTACTAGTAAGAGGAGCAGCATAACAGAGTAGAAGTATAGTGCACTCAAAGATACAATTCATACTGCAGCCGGGGATGCAGGCGGATGCATCCGCGTAGTCAAAATTGCAATAATCCTCATTACTTTAATAATCGTGTTAGTTTAATTTACCTGTTTGGGGATGGTTGTGGACGCTATCCGCTTGCATCCCTAACGGCAGCTACTCAATTGTATACTTGTCCTACTCCTTGATTAACTATTGGAGCTTGTGCTCTTAGTATTTTTTACTTTGGTTTAAACCAAGGGCGGCGTTTTGGTAACCAGGGCCATCTACACCCGCCCATGTACAGTAAAAAATAGCAAAACAATTCAAAAAAATCTAAAAAAAATTTGGCATCCAAGATACTCGGGTGCGCTAGGAGCATGCAAAAATTGCCTGAACATATGACGTTTGAGGAGCTCTAGACAAAAAAAAATCGGCTCTCACAGAAGTTTTGGAAAATGGCACTTTGGAGAACTGTTTTTTTCTAGAGCTCCTCGGATGTCATTTTACCATGAAAATTTGCATGCTACTAGTGCACTCTAGCGTCTTGGATGCCAAATTTTTTTAGAGTTTTTGGAATTTACTGTTCATCGGGAGTTGATGAGCCTGGGCTCATCTGTGGATTACTGGGTTTGAACCATGCTATAATAGATCAAAGTAGAAAGATTTCTGAATGTCCATATAACGACTGCCAAACATTTGTATATATGCTATTAATCGGGTAGGATGCATCTAATTTAGCCGAAACCGAGCTTCCATAAAATATTCGCTGAAATTCTTTGTCATAGATGAAATCAGCAGTTTTACTTTTTTCAAGTTAATGTGATTGGAAATTCCCGATGGTGGAACAAGGTTTGAAACCTTGCAATATACTATAATGTCCCATGGCAAAGTTCTCACAAGGAGTCAAGGATATGTGAACCCTGGAGTTTAGCATTGTGCTAGTTGGTTTCCAGGATTGCATAGGATGTAATTTAAAACCATATTTTGCATGCCGTGTTGAACAAGGAATCTTAGTCATTTACTTTATCTGTTCTCATTAGATTCCTTGTCCTTAAATCATGACTGATGGAAAACTTGACAGGTGAGATGGGATGATGATGTAGAGTGCCGTCGCCCTAATAGGGTATCTCCTTGGGAGATTGAACTTGCTGGATCGGTTTCGGGATCTCATCTGTCCTCTCCCCATTCAAAACGGCTGAAGCCATGCCTCCCCCAAGTTAATCCAGACATGTTGCTTCCAAGTAGGTTGGGTTGTAAGTGAAGAGATAATCATTTGATACACTGTTGTGCCCTACTGAACTTTTTTTAGCCATTTTGGCAGGTGGAAGTGTTTCTTCGGATTTTGCGGAATCTGCCAGATTCCACAAGGTCTTGCAAGGTCAAGAATTATTGGGTTCTAAAGCCCATGATGGTACTGTTAATTCAGCTTCTGAGGCTTCTCAGGCGTCTGAAGCAAGAAATTTTCAGTACAGTGATGATCGGAATTGCTCTATCAACATGTGTAACATTCCAGGGGTTCCAGGACTTGGTGCTAGAACCCCGCCTGAAAACCATGGATTTTCCTACCACTGCTCAGGCTTTGGGGAGTCTCAAAGATTCCAAAAGGTCTTGCAAGGTCAAGAAGTGTTTCGTCCTTATGAAGGAGGAACTTTGTCTGATGCTGTTATAAGAGGTTCTAGCTTCTGTCAACCTGATGGCAACTATACATCTGGTGCAACATATAAATGGCTTATGTCACAGGGATGCGATTATCGTGGGCCAGTAACACCAGCAATGCCTCAAGCATCCTCTCCATTATCTGTGCTAATGTTCCCTCAAACTAGTTCCAAGATACATGGCTTTGAATACGTATGCAGAAGCCTGGATAAGGATGATAATATTAGACATGTTACTATCAACGCCACTCAAGATATGGGAAGAACCAGTCATACATTACCTCTCTGGCCTCGTCTTGTTTCAGGCAAAGCAGTAGCTAGTTGTGCTGGAACTAAAAAGTTGCCCTCCATCGGCAGTGCAGAGCATGAACCAAATGACAAGGATGTTCACACAAATGGCTGCAAAATCTTTGGTATCTCTTTGACTCAGAAGGTTCGAGTATGCGATGAAGTGGAATGTAGCAGTGCGAATTGTGATTTTCAGCTCCAGCCTTTAAAGCCACAAATGTCAAAATCACGAGGCAACAGTTGTGCTACTGTAAGTTTTACATGCATAATTTTTTGGCAGCTTCTTGATGCAATTGCTTATTAACCAAAAATTCCGCAGGTTCATGAGCAAAGGCCTGCTGTTGGCATGGTGGTTGACCTTTCTGCGGTTGATACGATGATCTGATTCGTCTAACTGTGTCCTGGGAGGAGAAGCGGGGCCTACAGCAGGATTCATGTTAGTGATGTGATACTCAATGACGCAAAACTTCCACCTGGTTATTTCATCCTATGTGCACAGTTGGCACCGAGTTCAGTAAACACATCATGGTTGATGAGTTGCTGATGCTTATCAAATTTGTAATGCACTTCTAGAATTTGATTTGTTATAACATCTATCTGAAGCTCTCTTTTGAATCATCATTTATGTTGTACGAGCTGCTAGTGTGTTTTTAAGCTGCATGGTATGTTATGACTTGTTTGTACTAGCACGATTTAATTTCGAAGAACAGATGTAGTTCTTGTTTGAATTAGCACCATTTATTACAAAGTACTCTATAATGTGTATTTTTTTGAAGTTAATTTTCTGTATGTTTGACCAATTTTATAGAGAACTATCAATATCTTTTTTTCCCGGGGTCACGGGGCCTCTCAGCCACAACCAAGTTTACAATGAAGTCTAACCCCGAGTACAACCACACTGCGGTTCGGGGGGTACTACGGCCATAAGCAGCAAGTTCATGGCTAACCTTATTCTGCGAACGACGACAAAAAGTAAAAGAAATCTCTCTATCCTCAGTTGAGGCCAAGCTTTTAATCTCCTGGATCACGAAGCGATGTACTGATCTATTATCGGAATTTGCTATGATCAGCGACAATGCCTCAGAACTATCTAGTTCTACCAAAATTGGCAGCATCGTCCGGTGGAGGGCTAGCTCCAGCCCCTCCCTACACGCTGCGAGCTCGGCGCCCAGCACATTACCACAAGTACGGAGTTCACGGCAAGCGCTAAAAATGATGTTTCCCTGAGTGTCCCGGAGGATCATCCCACCTCCTGCCATACCTGTAGCCGGTATGAAGCTTACGTCCGTGTTCAACTTGGTCCATCCTGTAGTAGGAGCAACCCAGCTCAGCTCCTCTTTAGCTAGGGCGCTGGCTGTATGTGTTGGTGGCGCAGCATTGATCACCATTTTCCCCTTCATAACATCACCATTGGGGTACTGCTTGAGGCATAATAAAGAGCTGATATATCCATGTAGGAACCGCCGAGAGGACTCAGTTGGAGGTGGCCGTTTTTCATGCGTGATCTCATTCCGCACGTGCTAAGTCCTCCACATGATCATCAGTACGATCATACGTGTCGTCTCGTCCAAAGGCTCAAGGGGGGTGAACAACCATTCTGGCCCCGTGTTGCGAACGGATTCAACCCTCGGGATGACCCAATCTAGCGCCATGGCATGCCAAAGTTCCTTTGCAAGGGGGCACCTGCACATCGCATAGAACCCATCCTCTCGTTCCACACCACAAATGGGGCATATGTCAAAAAGCTCAAGATGACGTGAGAATTTATTTGCCCAAGTAGCTAGAGAGTTGGTCACAATCCGCCAAGCAAACACGCGTACCTTCGGGGGAGCAGGGCACCCCCATATGGTCTTCCAGATGGCGCGACGACCATCTGGTGCCCTGCTCATGGCGGTGGCCAATGGATGCTCGCGCTCGTCCATGGCAAACCGATAGGCGGAACGAACGGTGAAGATACCGTTCTTCTCCGGTGCCCAGGCGATGATGTCGTCAGTGCAGCGGGGCGAGGTGCGAATGTTGGATATCGCATCGACGTCCGCCGGGAGGAAGTGTCGGCGGAGAAGATCCATACGCCAGGACCCATCCGCCGCGTGAAGCTCCGCCACTCTCCTCAGCCGGCAGGTGCCTTGCCGCGTGATAGGTTGGCGCGAGGGTTCCCTCGGCACCCATCGGTCACGCCATATCCGGATGTTTTGGCCGTCTCCAACACGCCATATGATGCCCTTTTTCAAGAGCTCGAGGCCATACTGTATGGCCTGCCAGGTCGAGGATGCGTTCCCGGAGAACACTGTATCCTCAAGGCGACCATCTGGATAGTACCGAGCTTTTAGTACCTGCGCACATAGACTGTTAAGCTTAATTAAGAGGCGCCACGCCTGTCGAGCAAGGACAGCTTGGTTGAAGAGACGGAAATCTTTGAAGCCCAAGCCTCCCTTGGTCTTATGTGCTAAAATTTTCGACCATGCCAACCAATGCGTTTTCCTCTTGCCCTCCGCCGAGCCCCACCAGAAATTCCGTACCATTCTGTTCAAGTCGTCGCAGACTGACATGGGTAGTTTGAAGACCCCCATTATACAAGTTGGAATGGCTTGGGCAATGGCTTTAATCATGGCTTCCTTTCCTGCAAGTGTGTCCCCCCATGCAATGATTCGCTTCAATAGACGAGACTGCAAATTCTGAAATTTTCTACAAATACCAAATTAATATCATTAGATTCATCATATAATACATGTTCATATTTTATTTATTTATTATTATACATGTTTAATATTTTTTATAAACTTGGTCAAACATAGATATTTGATAAAATATACCTTACATTTTTTAAGCGGAGTGTGTCGGTGTATAAAACATGGGGTTTTACACCCTTACTTATGCACAGACAAGTAGCAGCTCCTATGCTGGCCGGAGAACCTATGAAGGACTGTCGAGGTACCAGCAGATCCTATAAATCAAGAGAATTGCTCTTTGAGAGATCAAGGAGCGCATTAAGAAGACCAAGGTTCAAGACAAGCATGAAGATCAACTACAGAAGCAGCCACCAACTACAGAAGCAGCCACCAGCAGTCGGCCGAGCCGGCAAGGCAAAGGCCCGGCAAAGCCCGCGCCTAGCAAACCCCCGCCAACTACCAGCGCTCCACCTCACCAGCCAGCTGGTCGCTGAACGGTGAGGTGTTGAGCCCGCAGACAGTTAGGTGGAGTTTGCCGGCACGTGTTGGCACGCTGGAAGGAAAATTACCTTTATCGACACCCGTCCAAATGATGTCAAGCTAATAGGAGTTAGCTGGACAAGCGGTGTTATATCCTTGCCGGGGCTCCTCCTCCTCGCGACACCTCACAGTGCATTTAATGCTTTTTGTACCAACTAGCAGAGTTGGGTATGATAGCACTGTTGCTATCTAATCATCGTGTAAATACCTATTTGCCACTGTGGTAACACCTTGAGCTATAAAGGGAGGCCCATGCCAACCTTTACAAAGGGTTCGAACCCATTCAAACTCCACACACACTTGCTCGTGTAGCTGCCTCCTCCTTGCACCTTGTGGGGGAGAGCGCTCCTTGTATGATGTAGGGTAGGAACCCTAATCGGCCGATCTTTCATGAAAGGAGCGGATCCCGCGAAGAACATGAAGAACACGAGGGGAAACATGAGAGAACCACTCAAACCAACAAGAACGATCACACATGTGCTAGATCCTCGAAACACAAAGAGATACACGATCCACGATCAACTAGGGACGATACAAAGGTAGCCGGTCTTCTCTGAAAGGAGGTCTTGAGGTTCTTCCCATAAAGGGGTCTTGAATCCGCTTGGGGGACCTTCTCCATAGGAGGCTGAATCTCCAAGGAGAAGGTAACCAAGTGGATGAGCAAAGCTCTCACACAAAATATGAGCTAATCCTTTGCTAACCTAGCTAGGATGAATGGGAGGTCTATTTATAGTCTTAGTGCAAAAGGTGGCGAAGTGGGGGTACATGGGCCTCGGGCCCGAATCCTATGCACAGACAGGTACCGGACGTCCGGTAAGCGCTGGTCGTCCGCTCGTTCTGGCTAGGATGCTGGTGTAGCGGATTTCCAGTCTGGGCCAGTCGTCCGGTCGTCGGTCGTCCGGTGGCGTCGGGCGTCCGCTCGTTTGGCTCAGATGCAAGGACACTGGCCGTCCGGTCTGGGCCGGACGTCCGCTCGCTGGGGTTCGGCTGGAGCATCAGGCGCCGGACATCCGGTCCTGACCGGTCGTCCGATGGCTGGGACTTTTCCTGCAACCCTCCTTCTTCTCCGTCTTCTCGTCCATCTTCCTCTTCTTCTTCTCCTTGCTCCTTAGCTTCTCCATGATACCTGAGTATGCACAATGTCTCCGTATGAGGTAGTAGCCATGTCTCATGTGCATCAACGTGAAAATGTGAGAGGAGAGATATCACCTTGGTTTCAAGAGCTCTTGCACGTGCTCGTGTCATGGGTCCGCTAGGCACTTGGTGAGATGATGGTAGGTCCATGGGGATGACCTTGGGATGCTCCGCATCATCTCCCCTCCCTTGGGGAAGATCCGCCCTCGGACCAAATTCTTCATCACCATGGTAGGGAGAGAGATCTTTGACGTTGAAGATGTCGCTCACGGAGTACTTGTCGCGTGGAATGTCGATCTTGTAGGTGTTGTCGTTGTAGCGTGCAAGCACCTTGAAGGGTCCTTCCGCTCGTGGTCGAAGTTTGGACTTGCGTTCTTGGGGAAAGCGGTCCTTGCGAAGGTGTAGCCGCACGAGATCTCCAGTGTTGAATACCATAGGTTGCTTGTTGAAGTTGAGCTTGGTCGCAAGGCGTTGAACTTGTCGCTCGATGGTGTTTCTTGTATCTTCATGCACCTTCTTGAGATGTGTCACTCGTGCACTTGCGTCCAAATTGGTGCGCTCTTGGAGTGGTAGAGGAAGAATGTCCAATGGTGACAATGGGTTGAATCCGTAGACGACCTCGAAGGGGGACTTGTCGGTTGTTGAGTGTCTTGCTCGGTTGTAGGCGAACTCGGCGATAGGTAGACACTCCTCCCACTCCTTGATGTTCTTCTTGATGAGTACTCGAAGTAGAGCTGAGAGTGTGCAGTTGGTCACCTCCGTTTGGCCGTCGGTTTGTGGGTGATACGCCGTGGAGAAGAGTAGCTTGATTCCGAGCTTGGCGCATAGGATCTTACAAACGTAGCTAAGGAACTTGACGTCGCGGTCCAAGACGATCGTCTTTGGCACTCCATGTAGACGCAATATTTCCCTACAAAAGAGATTAGCAACATGTGAAGCATCGTCTATCTTGTTGCAAGGAATAAAATGTGCCATCTTAGACAAACGGTCCACAACGACAAATACCGAATCCTTTCCATTTCTAATCCTAGGCAATCCAAGTACGAAATCCATGCTAATGTCTTCCCATGGTTGATATGGAATTGGGAGAGGCATGTAAAGGCCATGGGATTAAGCTTTGGACTTAGCTTTGCGACATGTAGAGCATCGGTTGGTGAAGCGGTTGACGTCGCGAAACATCTTGGGCCAAAAATAGTTCTTGGAGAGCGTGGCGAAATTCTTTCCGCGTCCAAAATGTCTCATTAAGCCTCCTCCATGAGATTCCTACAAAAGCAACAAACGAAGAGAAGACTCGGGGATGCAAAGCTTGTTAGCTCTCATAAGATATCCATCTTTGATGTAATAGCGTTCCCAAGAGGTGTGCGTCAAACACTTGGCATAAGGAGTAGCAAAAGTAGGATCATGCTCATACAAGTCTTTTCTATGCTCAAAACCAATGTCATCCAATTCAAGTTGAGTAACAAGCATGCATATGCGGGAAAGGTCATCCGCCACAATGTTTTCCTTACCTTTTATGTACTTGATGATATAAGGAAAAGACTCAATAAATTCACTCCATTTAGCATGACGCTTGTTCAACTTGGTTTGGCCCTTAAGATACTTGAGTGTTTCATGATCGGTATGAATGATGAATTCATGAGGGCGAAGATAGTGTTCCCATTCATGCAAAATGCGGACTAAAGCATATAGCTCTTTGTCATATATGGGGTATTTGAGTTGCGCTCCGGAAAGTTTTTCACTAAAGTAAGCTATGGGGCGCTTCTCTTGCATTAACACACCTCCTATGCCATTACCGCTAGCATCGCAATGAATCTCAAAGGGTTTGTCAAAGTTGGGTAAAGCGAGCACGGGAGCATGAGTAAGCAAATTCTTAAGCTCATTGAAAGTGGTATCTTGGGATGGTCCCCAAACAAAAGGTGCATTCTTCTTGCTCAAAGCATGCAAAGGTGAAGCAATGGTGCTAAAATATTTCACAAAGTGACGATAGAAACCCGCAAGGACAAGAAAGCTACGCACTTGTTGCAAGTTGGTTGGTTGTGGCCAAGTCTTAATAGCATTGATCTTGGACTCATCAACATGAACACCCTTAGAAGATACAACAAAACCCAAGAAAACGAGCTTGTCAACGCCAAAAAGGCATTTCTTCATATTAGCATAGAGATGCTCTTTTCGAAGAGTTTGTAAAACGGTTCGGACATGGGTGACATGCTCTTTGAGAGACTTGCTAAAAACAAGGATATCATCGAAGTTGACCACAACAAACACACCAAAGTAAGGGCGAAAGACATGATTCATAAGACGCATAAAAGTACCCGGTGCTTCCGATAGATCCATAGGCATGACCAACCACTCATACAACCCAAACTTGGTTTTGAAAGCGGTTTTCCATTCATCACCCTCTTGTATGCGGATTTGATAGTAACCACTCTTAAGATCAATTTTTGAAAAGATAGTGGCACCACTAAGTTCATCAAGCATATCGTCAAGGCGTGGAATGGGATACCTATAACGAACGGTGATAGCATTGATAGGTCTACAATCGGAGCACATGCGAAAGCTACCGTCTCGTTTTGGCACAAGAATGACCGGGACGGCACAAGGGCTCAAACTTTCACGCACATGTCCATGGTCTATGAGATGATTTACTTGCCTTTGTATTTTTTTGGTTTCTTCGGGGTTGACGCGGTAGGGATCTTTGTTCGAAAGTGGTGCTCCGGGGTTGAGGTCGATGCGGTGCTCAATGCCTCGTAGTGGAGGTAGTCCCGGAGGTAGCTCGTCGGGGAAAACATCGTGAAATTTCTACAAAAGAGAAGACAACACTAGAGGAAGAGTGTGAGAGGTGTTAGTTTGTGGTTCATCGTCCTTGCATAAAAGGACATAGTGTAGGACACTAGATGGGTTCTCACACACTCCTCGTATCTCACTTTTGATGGCAACTAGGACTAAGTTCTTCTTTTCGCTCATCGTGGAGGTGCTCGATTTGGGCTTGTGGCGCTCACTCTCTTTTTGGTGGCTCGCTCTCTCACTATTATCTCCACGATGGGTGGCTTGCTTGTCGGAGACAACTTGGCTTGGGGACATGGGATGAAGTACGTACTCCTTGCCCTTCATCTTGAAGATGTAGTGGTTCGTTCGACCGTTGTGGATGACTCCTCTATCAAATTGCCATGGGCGTCCAAGGAGAAGGTGGCAAACGGTCATTGGAACAACGTCGCACTCTAAGGTGTCTTCATAGGCACCAATTTTGAAGGATACTTGTACTCAATGCTCAACTTGGATAGTGCCGAAGTCGCTAAGCCATTGCACTTTGTATGGATGTGGGTGCATCGTCTTGGGCAATTGGAGCTTGGATCATAGTTCTTCACTTGCGATATTATGACAACTCCCTCCATCGATGATGACCTTGACGGATCTTCCGTTGATGCCGGCCTTGGTGTGGAATATGTGGCATCTTTGGTCTTCTTCTTGGTGATGTTGGAGAGTCAAGACCTTGGAGACAAAAAGAGCAGGACTTGAATCTTCATCACAAAAGACTTGTTCCTCGTCATCGTTCACTTGCCGGTGCATGGCGACTTGCTCGATGGCGTCCATTTCTCCTTCACTCATTGAGTCGTAAGTGTCGTCGTCGTTGAGGATCATGGTTCGCTTGTTGGTGCACTCGTAGGACTTGTGGCCTCGACCTCCGCATGTGAAGCATTTGAAGGAAATCGTCTTGACGGTCTCATCGGTTGGAGTGGATGATGATGAAGCTCTCGGCTTGAAGTTGCTTGTAGTAGGAGGATGACTTGTAGTTGACGAAGCTTTCTTGGAACTCGACTTGTCGACGTTGCTTGTAAAAGGCTTGGTAGACGGTGTTGGAGTCGTTGAAGCTTGGGTGTTGGAGAAGCCGTATGACTTGGATGAGAACTTGGCATACTTGAAATCGTCTTGCACTTGATGTTCCGCTTTTGTAGCTTGATGCACTAGCTCGATGAGGTTCAAGTATGGTTGGAAGTCGGCGATCTTCTTGATAGGATGGTTGAGTCCATTCAAGAAATGTGCCATAGTTTGCTCATCGTCTTCTGTGACATTGGCTCATATCATGGCAATCTCCATCTCCTTGTAGTACTCTTCAACGCTCTTGGTTCCTTGCTTGAGTAGTTGAAGTTTCTTGAAGAGGTCGCAGTTGTAGTAGGTAGGCACAAAGCGTGCTCTCATGACATCCTTCATTTGCGCCCAAGTAGTGATGGGTGGTTCACTTCTTGCCTCTCGGCGCTCGATAACTTGTTCCCACCAAATGAGGACATAGTCTTGGAACTCAAGGGATGCCATTGCGATCTTCTTCTCTTCTTCAAAGTTGTGCAAACGAAAGATTTTGTCGACCTTCAATGCCCATGAAAGGTACTCTTCGGGATCGTTGCTTCCGTTGAACTTGGGCATGGTGAACTTGAGCTTGTCGTAGCGTTGCTCTTCATTGTGTTGGGGTCGGGGATGATGACGCCCATGTTGTCGATGATTGTCAAGCTCGTGTTGCTCTTGGTGAGGAGGGTTTTCAACCTCATGTTGCTCTTGTCGTGGAGGATTTCCATTGTCGTCATGCTCTTGATGAACTTGATGTTCTTGGCGAGCTTGTGGAGGAGCTTGTCGAGCTCGAGGAGGAACTTGAGGAACTTGACGATGCACGCGAGCTTGAAATCTTCGTTCTTGAACTTCTTCGCGAAGTGCTTCTTCATGTTCACAAGCTTGTCGGCCTTGGTTGGCTACGGCTCAACTTGAATCTTGGAGGGCTTGTTACGCCTCAAGTGCTTGAGCTTCACGGAGTTGTTGTTCTTGGCGTTGTGCCTCGGCGTCTTGTGCATCTTGGTGTAGGCGCGCGCGCTCTTCCTCTTCATGTTGATGTTGCCGTTGCCATTCTCGTACTAGCGCAAAAGCCTCTTCGGTTTGACATTGTCGGTGCTCTTGAGAGTTGGTGTCGCGTAGAGGATTGAGGCTTGATTGACGATCGTTGCGCGCGGCATGGCGTAGAGTGTTCGATGTCAGTGTACTTGAGCCGGAGAGGGTGAAGTCGGAGTGTCGACTTGAGCGGCTCCTTCTTGATGAAGACGAAGTGGAAGAAGAGCGGTTGAGCAACAAAGCGCGAATCTCGTCCATTCTTGTGTCGTTCTCTTGCTTGTGATTGTTGAGCTTGTGGTCGAAGTAGTCCCTTGTACGTTGCTCAGAAAGTCGCAAATCAGTGGTGAGGTTGTCGATGCGTTCACTCATTGCTTGTTGCTCTTGATGCAAAGCACGTTGTGCACCAAAGAGGTGGCTCTTGGTGACATAGGAGTTCATGTCGTCGTCGTGCTCAATGAAGAGTGGGTCGGTAGAAGTACTTGGCCTATCCATCATTCCAAGATAAAAAATGTGAGTGGTAGAAAGAGAAGAACAAATACCAAATGTACCTTGACCGAAGTTGAAAGTGGATCAATGATCACTCCAATGTGGACAAGGAAATAGCACAATTGGTACCAATTCTTGTCGGTTTCTCACACCTACACAAGTAAAAGCTTATGGTGGAGCTTGGTTAGGATGGTGGCACAAAATTTGATGCAATTGTAAGTGAGTCAATAATGTTGGAAAAGATTCGCAAGATTGCAATGCAACAAGTAGACCAAGCAATGTAATGTACACGGAAACACACACACGCAAAAAGATAAGTGGGGTTGGGAAACCAAGGATGAGCCAAAATGTGGAATCCACAAAAATGCTTGTGTTGCACGACACTAGAGAGACACTAGCAGATTGCACAATAGGCGGATACAAAGACTTGTGCACAACCTACTAAGCAAAAATGCAACGACTTTTATCCCAAGTATGCTCTATGCACGGTGTTTCTATGATATGATCCAAGATGATCGAGTATGACAATCTTAATGTTGTATGATGCTATGGTTCTTGCTTAAAAGCTCTTTGCTTATCTTTCCCTTTTGCTTAAAAGCTTGTTTGGCTCTTTGATGTTTGAGCTCTTTTCTCATGCAATGCTTGACGAACCAAGATAGCAAGTGCGTATGCGATGACAACCTTGTGACACAAGAGATGATACCAAGATATGCAACAATGATGTATGTATGATACGGGAAGTATGATCACTAATGTGCACAAGTCTCGTTGCCAGCAATAATCAATGGCTAGTCTCGATGGGTAAGCAACGCAAAGGAGTAAGGTTATGATGGCTATCAATGTAATGGCAAGAGTGATATGTCCGATACCAAGATGAGGTTACCGTTCTTGCTTACGGTATGGTGTCAAAATGGTGGCACGAATACCAAGATGTAGTCGAGATGGTCGTTGTCGATGACGCGTCCTTGGCGAAGATGAGCGGTGGTGATGTTGATGTCGAACCATACCTAGATAGCTGAAACACAAAAGGATACGGAACCGCAACTCAAATTCTCAAAGCTCGAAGTGGCAACACGTGTCGGAGTGCGAAACGGGTAAGCAGTGGTGGTGGAATGCGGAAGTGGTGATGGTGTATAGGTGGTAGGAGTGCGAAGACGAAAATGTGGGGCAGTGGTGGTGACAAAACTAAAAAAATTCAGTTTCGTCAGTGTTGGTCGGACGTCTGGTCTGGGCCGGTCGTCCGGTCGTCGGACGTCCGTTGGCGGTCGGACGTCCGGTGCCTGGGCAAATCTCGGGCACGGGATGAACTGGTGGTGTTCGTGATGGAGATTTCGAAATTCGTCGAATCTGGGCGGATTTGTGGATGGAAAAGGTGGGGAAAGGGAGGGAAAGCTAGATCCACTCAAAACAAAGCAAATCCATGAATCAAATCCAACAAAATTTCAACACACCAACAAATCACAAAAAAAATTTGGGGCTATTTTTGTGGGGAATTTTCGAATTTGGGACAAAATCAACAGAAACTAGGCTAGCAACACAACGGGGAGGCTCCGAAATCGTGATCAACGAGGCTCTTCATACCAAGATGATGTAGGGTAGGAACCCTAATCGGCCGATCTTTCACGAAAGGAGCGAATCCCGCGAAGAACATGAAGAACACGAGGGGAAACATGAGAGAATCACTCAAACCAACAAGAACGATCACACATGTGCTAGATCCTCGAAACACAAAGAGATACAGGATCCACGATCAACTAGGGATGATACAAAGGTAGTCGGTCTTCTCTGAAAGGAGGTCTTGAGGTTCTTCCCGTAAAGGGGTCTTGAATCCGCTTGGGGGATATTCTTCGTAGGAGGCGCAATCTCCGAGGAGAAGGTAACCAAGTGGATGAGCAAAGCTCTCACACGAAATATGAGCTAATCCTTTGCTAACCCTAGCTAGGATGAATGGGAGGTCTATTTATAGTCTTAGTGCAAAAGGGGGCGAGGTGGGGGGTACATGGGCCTCGGGCCCGAATCCTGTGCACAGACAGGTACCGGACGTCCGCTGGGGACCGGTCGTCCGGTGGCTCATGGGCGGCCGAACGTTCGGTAAGCGCCGGTCGTCCGCTCGTTCTGGCTCAGATGCCAGTGTAGCGGATTTTCGGTCTGGGCCGGTCGTCCGGTCGTCGGTCGTCCGGTGACGTCGGACGTCCGCTCGTTTGGCTCGGGTGTAGGGACACCGGTCGTCCAGTCTGGGCCGGACGTCCGCTCGCTGGGGCTCGGCTGGAGCATTAGGTGCCGGACATCCGGTCCTGACCGGTCGTCCGGTGGCTGGGACTTTTCCTGTAGCCCTCCTTCTTCTCTATCTTCTCGTCCATCTTCCTCTTCTTCTTCTCCTTGCTCCTTAGCTTCTCCACGATACCTGAGTATGCACAATGTGTCCGTATGAGGTAGTAGCCATGTCTCATGTGCGTCAACGTGGAAATGTGAGAGGAGAGATGTCACCTCGATTTCAAGGACTCTTGCACGTGCTCGTGTCATGGGTCCGCTAGGCACTTGGTGAGACGATGGTAGGTCCATGGGGATGACCTTGGGATGCTCCGCATCATTGTACTTGTGCTCCCCACATTCTCAATACACCAAAGCAGGATTAGGGTGTTACACCGCAAAGGTGGCCCGAACCTGGGTAAAAGTCCTTGCGTCTTTTGCTGGACCTGCGCTTTGCGTTCTATCTATCCCCCTCGTCAAACCACGAAGGGGTTAGATCACCCCATAGATAGTCGTTCCACACCGACATAGGGAGTAGGTCAATGTAGTTCATGAAGTTATACTAAGTTGCGTCAATTAATTTGGATCGGAGGGAGTAATAAAGTATGAACTACGTGTCATAAAAATTATATCATGGAAATGCAAATCCAACAATATACTTTTTGTAGAATATACTTTATAATTTATTTGTAATATAGATGATCAAAGTATGACAAAAGAAACAAGGGGGCTAATCTAAGGGAGTCATTTTCTTTATATACCAGGCATTAGAGGACTGGAATTATGATCATGTAACTTTGGTTGGATTAAATCTAAGGGAGTCATTTTCTTTATTTATCGAGCATTACAGGACTGGAATTATGATCATGTAACTGCTGGGATCATGAAAAGTGGTGACGATCACACATGATGACTTTGATGCGACGGTGCTTCTCAAGAACTGGTTTTGATTTCTGGAGTGAAAACTCGTGGTCTAACCCTAATTGGTTATATATGGCAATGATAATGTTTTCTTGCATCATACCTTGTTGAAGTATTGCTCATCTTCTAGGTGAAAACTCAAGATCTGACGTTTGATGGTTGGATCTGGCGATGGTTGTGCTTGAGCGTCGTTCCCTCATCGAAGGCTTTGCCGTTGTAGAACCTTCCCCATTATACTTCTGACATCAAGAGATGGTTGGTGTGGATATGGTCGTTGTAGGTTGTTCTTTACTGTTTTTATCGCCTCCGAGTTATTTTTAACTCCACCTAGGTATAGCTTCAATTTTGTATGACTTTGCTATTTGCCGGTGTGATTTTTGTTTGTGCGCGCTGATGTTGGTTGTGTGCATCTTATTAATGCAGAGATCATGTGTGTACTCGTTGTACTTTTGATGTCGAGACATGGTTGGTGTGGATATGGTCATTATAGGTTGTTCTTTACTGTTTTTATCACCTCTGAGTTCCTTTTAACTCCACCTAGGTATAGCTTCAATTTTGTATGACTTTGCTATTTGCCGGTGTGATTTTTTGTTTGTGCGCGTTGATGTTGGTTGTGTGTATCCTATTAATGCAGAGACAGTGTGTATACTCGTTGTATTTGTATATCCTTGATGCCTCATGTTGAGTTAATAAATTCCATACTTAATCAAAAAAAAGAACTGAAATTGAAACCCCATCGTTTGTTTAATACCCCTATCAGGACATTTGTGTGGGAGGTTCAACAACCCATTTTCTCTCTTGGTATGTCACAACCTGAGATCGATTCCAAAGATTGGGACTTTCGCAACTTTGTCCTTTTCGTTATTCTTTTTGATGAACATCAATTTTGTTTTTCTATGTTGTTCTCCGACATTTTTTCTACTCCTACACGCTAAAAATGCCAGTACTTACTGAATTCATGCTCTATCTAGGTACTCCAAAAGTTTGAATTGTGGGAGAGGGTCGGGCATTCGACTCCAACAATATCCCTCAAGTCAATGCTCCTTTGGAGTTATGACGTGGTAATGAAAGCGAAGGCACGCTGCAATTATTTTGTTACATTTACTAGGGTTTGAACCCCGAACCCTCTTGGTTGCAAGATGTATGCACCTAACCAGTTCATTCATCAGTCCGAACTATGGTAGAGTGCTGAACATTATACTCCAACATCCCCTCACCCCTATGCTCCTTTGGAGCTATAACATGCTCTGATACCATATTATAATTATGCTCCAACCAGTTTGCTTCATCGGCCATGTGGGCCCACATCCTTTGGGCAAATCCGGATGATTATGCCCAAATCCAGCATCGCCACCACCACGGCAGGCCATCGCGCCGTCCTTGCAGTCAAACTATGCGACTGATGTCCTGCAAGTTGAAAGGATCGATATGGTTAACTAGGGGGTGCATAGGCAACTACCAATATTTAGCTCTTTTAATAAATTTGGGTTAGCAACAAAATAGGTACTAGGTGGATAGCCTATTCCACTAGTGCTGCCCTTGAAGGCAATGACTGAACCTTTACAAACAAGGTTGGGGCTCTCTCCATAACTTAATTGGAGGCTCCCAACATCATCATGAAGCTTCACCATA
This sequence comes from Triticum urartu, assembly GCF_003073215.2. Classification (NCBI taxonomy): domain Eukaryota; kingdom Viridiplantae; phylum Streptophyta; class Magnoliopsida; order Poales; family Poaceae; genus Triticum; species Triticum urartu. The sequence continues at coordinate 463,021,212 of NC_053024.1, forward strand.
ATGGAATGTGGCTCTGAGGTGACCTCTTTCATCTAAGGTGCCCAAACACCCAAGAGTAATAAGATCCACAAGGGATTAGTGGGGGGAATCAAACATCTCTAGGTGGAAGTATAGATCAAGGCCTTCTCCTCCAAACCCTAGAGCAACAATAAGTTTTGTCGGCTAGGGAGAGACATCGGGCAAAAATAGAGCTTAGGGCAACAATCGAGCTTGGGGTAAGAGGTAGGTATTCTAAGGGGGCGGTACTACCGCTTGGTGCGGTAGTTCCAGGTGTAGCACTGAGAGTACATAAGTACAAGAGCGGTTGCCTCCGGAGCGGTACTACCATCATCTCCAGTGGTACTACCACTAAATGTCGACATGGGGAAGCAGCGGTAGTAGAGCATGGTGTAACGCCCCGAGACCGATGTGCCAGGTGTCGTCTAGTTATTCGCTGTTGTTGCCTTGTCATTGATTGTGTGTCATGCATTGCATATCATGTCATCATGTGCATTTCATTTGCATACGTGTTCGTCTCATGCATCCGAGCATTTTCCCCGTTGTCCGTTTTGCATTCCGGCGCTCCGTTCTCCTCCGGTGGTCATTTTACCTCCTTCTCGTGTGTGGGGTTTAAACATTTCCGGATTGGACCGAGACTTGCCAAGCGGCCTTGGTTTACTACCGGTAGACCGCCTGTCAAGTTTCGTACCATTTGGACTTCGTTTGATACTCCAACGGTTAACCGAGGGACCGAAAAGGCCTCGTGTGTGTTGCATCCCAACACCCCTCCAATTTGGCCCAAAACCCACCTAAACCTCCTCCATCATCTCGGTAGTTCGATCACGATCGCGTGGCCGAAAGCCGCACCTCATTTGGACTCTCCTAGCTCCCTCTACCTATATATATGTGTGCCTCCCCGAATTTTTCGCAGTCTAAACCCTAGCCTCTTTTCCACCGTGCCGCTGGACACGTCCGGGCGGAGCCGGACATGTCCACCGCCGCACTGCCACGTCGCCCGACCAATAGGAGTGCGCCACGTCGTCATCACCGCCTCCCTCCTCCACTCGCGAGCCGCCATGTGGCGCTGCCTCCCTCCTCCACCGCGCGGCCCGGGGAAGCCCATCGCGGGCCCGGATCTCGCCGCCGTCCAGCCCGCTCTGCCCCGCCGTGCGCCGCCGCCACCCTCGCCGTCCGGCTGCCGCCACCGCACCACAAGCTCGCCGCCGACCTCCGCCGCGCCCCGCCAACCTCGTCGCGCCGCCGTCTGCTTCCTTCGCCGCGCGCGCCTCCGACCCACGGCGCCGCCGCCGCCCTTGCTCCTCCGACGCCTAGCGCCGCCGCCCCGCGCTAGCTCGCCGCTGCTCCGGCCGCCGCTTGCCGGAGCGCTCCACCACCGCGCAGCCGACGTCGCCGACCCCATCCGGCCGTGCCCTCGACGCCAGGTCGGATCCGGCGAGCCCCCCCCTCGTCTCCGGCCTTCTCCCTCAGCTCTGGCCGTCTCCTCGCGTTTTCCGGCGATCTTCCGGCGAGCTCACCCGACGAACTTCGAAGAACGTGAACAAACCCTAGATCTGGAGGTAAGTCCCCGAGTTTTCCATGTTTCATATGCCCATGTTCATCGCATCGTAACTTTGCATCCGTAACTCCGATTCGTGCATATAGCATATCAAAATGTTCGTCTCAAAGAGCACATCATTTCATCTCAGTGCATAAATTTCATTTGAGCTCATCTTGATGCCCGAAATGCTGTTGGAAGAGTGCTATTTGAGATAGTTGCCAGATCTGCTGCTCCAATTAGCTATTTGTCATTTTTGCCATGATTATTGTGTGCATGATATGCCCATGAGCTCTACATATGTTTTGTTATATGCTTTGCCATCTTTCCAGAGGTGCTATCCATGTATTTTTGTGATGTGTGTGGTGACTAGCACAAGCTTGCAAAGTGGTGCATTCGTTAATATTGATTTCAGGGACTTAGAATTTCTCCAAGCCCTTGATCTGTTTTTATCAATATGCCATATGTTCATGTTGTTTCCTAGTGATCCGTGCCTCTTTTGAGGATGATAAGTAAGGATGATTTGTTAATCTTGTAGTGCTCTATCCATCCATGTCTTTGTTTGCAATTATGGAGCACCCTAGCTTGAGTCAATCGAGCTCTACTTTTGCTATTTTGTGAATCTGGGCAGATTGTCTACTTGTTAGCGATTTTGCCGAGGAGGTTGTAGTTGATCCGTGCATGCTATGTTATTGTTCTTGCCATTTCTAGCTTGTATAATGTGTATTCTTGATGGGTGTATGCTTAGATTGTCATGCCTTGCTCCGTAGTGAGTGCATCGATCTCGTAAACATACCTACTTGATATCTGATTTGCATGCTCCAGTTTTTCACTAAGTCTGTGATCTGATTGTGTTTTTGCCATGTTCACATGCTTGCAATTGTATTGTCTGATCCCTTTTGGCTCAAGGTCACTAAGGGACTTTTGTTAAGCTCTTTGAGTAGCTTCATTCCATGCTTTACCTTGCCATGTTAAGTTCCTGTAGCATATAGTTTTCATGCTCCAAAGTGTGCTACCTGATCTGAAATTCCAGGCTTGTGTTAATTTCACTAAGTCTGAAACCTGTTTACCAATTGCACTTTTGCCATGCTTGTTTGAACCTGTTAATGGATGAATTGGCCGTAGCTCAGTGTTCCTCTTTTGTTAAGCATCATGAATGGATCCCTGCCATGTATTTTGTTGTCATGTTTGAGTGCTGTAGCATGTTCATCTTGTTGCATCTAGTTGGCTACTCGCTGTAAATCGCAGACCGGTGCCATATTTGAATTGCTTGCCATTCCCAAACCGTAACTCCGATTCCGGCGTTCTTTATATCGTTTTCAAGCGATTTCATCTCACCTTTCCAGTGGCACACTTGGATTTCCAAGTTGAGGCCAGGTTCATTCATCTCTTGTCAAATCATGCATATGCATCGCATACCGCATCCCGCATATCATATCATGTTCATGTGTTGGTTGTTTACTATGTTGTGTGCTTCTTTCCGGTGTTTGCTTCTTCGGGTTGGTTCCGGTAACGTCGTGTTTGTGAGGAACCGTTCGACTACGTCCGTTTGTCTTCTTCATGGACTCGTTCTTCTTCCTTGCGGGATTTCAGGCAAGATGATCATACCCTCGAAATCACTTCTATCTTTGCTTGCTAGTTGCTCGCTCTTTTGCTATGCCTATGCTGCGATACCTACCACTTGCTTATCATGCCTCCCATATTGTTGAACCAAGCCTCCAACCCACCTTGTCCTAGCAAACCGTTGTTTGGCTATGTTACCGCTTTGCTCAGCCCCTCTTATAGCGTTGTTAGTTGCAGGTGAAGATTGAAGTATGTTCCTTGTTGGAACATGGAGTTGTTGTTCCTTGTTGGAACATGTTTACTTGTTGGGATATCACTATATATCTTATTTAATTAATGCATCTATATACTTGGTAAAGGGTGGAAGGCTCGGTCTTATTCCTGGTGTTTTGTTCCACTCTTGCCACCCTAGTTTCCGTCATATCGGTGTTATGTTCCCGGATTTTGCGTTCCTTACGCGGTTGGGTAATAATGGGAACCCCTTGACAGTTCGCCTTGAGTAAAACTCTTCCAGCAATGCCCAACATTGGTTTTACCTTTTCGCCACCTAGCCTTTTCTTTTCCCTTGGGGGTCGCGTGCCCAAGGGTCATCATTATTTTAAACCCCCGGGCCAGTGCTCCTCTGAGTGTTGGTCCAACTTGTCAGCCGCCGGTGGCCACCAGGGGCAACTCTGGGCTGGCCTACCGGAAGTTTGGACAATCCGGTGTGCCCTGAGAAAGAGATATGTGCAGCTCCTATCGGGATTTGTCGGCACATTCGGGCGGTGTTGCTGGTTTAGTTTTACCTTGTCGAAATGTCTTGTAACCGGGATTCTGAGTCTGATCGGGTCTTCCCGCTAGAAGGAATATCCTTCGTTGACCATGAGAGTTTGTGATGGGCTAAGTTGGGACACCCATGCAGGGTTTTGAACTTTCGAAAGCCGTGCCCGCGGTTATGGGCAGATGGGAATTTGATAATGTCCGGTTGTAGAAAACCTGAAGTTGACCTTAATTAAAATGCATCAACCGCGTGTGTAACCGTGATGGTCTCTTTCCGGCGGAGTCCGGGAAGTGAACACGATGTTGGAGTTGTGCTTAACGTAGGTTGTTTTAGGATCACTTCTTGATCATAGATTTCTCGAACATGCTTTGCCTTCTCTTCTCGCTCTCTTTTGCGTATGTTAGCCACCATATATGCTAGTCGCTTGCTGCAGCTCCACCTCATACCTTTACCTTACCCATTAGCTTAAATAGTCTTGATTGCGAGGGTGCGAGATTGCTGAGTCCCCGTGGCTCACAGTTTACTTCAAAACCAGCTTGCAGGTGCCGTTGAGTCCGTGCAGATGACACAACCAAGCTCAGGAGGAGCTCGATGAAGATCTTGTCCTTGTGTTGTTTCGTTCTAGTTGATCAGTAGTGGAGCCCAGTTGGGGTTGATCGGGGGACCTTGTCGCTTTTGGGGTTCTTCTTTTATTTTGGTTCCGTAGTCGGACCTTGTGTGTATCTGGTTGATGTAATGCTTTATTCATGTAATTGTGTGAAGTGGCGATTGTAAGCCAACTATGTATCTTTTCCCTTATTGTATTACATGGGTTGTTTGCGAAGATTACCTCACTTGCGACATTGCTTTCAATGCGGTTATGCCTCTAAGTCGTGCTTCGACACATGGGAGATATAGCCGCATCGAGGGCGTTACACATGGGTAGGGTGGAAGTACCACATCAACCGGTACTACCACTCACCGTGGAGATGAAATGGGATACATAAGTATCTAAATAAGCAGTAGTGTGTGCGGTAGCAGAATACGCAAGTATCGCACAAGCGGTACTACCGCCCTAGAGCCGCTAATTCCTCTGGTCTATAGAGAAGACATCGGTAGTGGGGTAGTACTGGCATCGTAGTACTACCGCCCAACTACCACGGAAGAAAATATGGCCAAAGAAGCCCAAAGATAAGAGGTAGTGCCTGCGACATTGGACTGCGGAAGTACCGCACAAGCGGTACTACCACTGTCCAGGGGGTACTACCGCAAGGATGCTTCAAAAACTCCCAAGGCAGAAAATAGTAGGAACTCCAAAGTTGTGGGAAAGCTATGTGGGTGCAAATGGGTATGTGTGTGTTGTTTCCAACCTAACCTTTCCAAAGCAGACCCCCTCTTAATAGTACAGTTTTCCTACAACTCAAATCCATCGAAAAAGAAACGCCGGAAATAACCGTCTTCACTCTTTATCATTGAGGGGAATAAACCGACTTGTGCCATATGGTGGTGTTTGGTTCAGTTGTGGATTTCTAAAAGAAGTTGTAAAAAATCTGATGTGGAAAAGTTGTAGGCCATTTAACAAACCAGCTATATGAGTTGTGGTTGTGGAGATAAATGTCTGAAATACCCCTAAGAGATGAGAGATTGCTTGCATGGTGTTTAATGATAATAACAATATTACATACTGATTTGGAGCACTAATAATACATAATTAAATAATTATTCAACTATATACCATGACCAACTTTATATTTTTGACATAGCGATAGCATTTTTATAAGGATCATTACATGTAGCGCAGAAATAGAAAAAGCACACTAGTTATTACATAATGAACTAGCAATTGACCCAAATATTTCATCATTGATCAATACATCAGTACATTAAAACCCTTGCATTTTTTAGAAACGACGGCCCAACAACTAGATTACTAGGAGCAGCAAAAAATATTATATACACTTCTACACATATTAGAATAGTAGCTCCTCCATGAGCAGATGGAACAACTCTCTCCACTCGAGCTCATCAAGGAGTTACCAATCCTATCACGAACTCTGTTCATGTCGACGATGTCAAGTCTCGCATAAACACTATCTCTTTGTAGTGACCGTACTCGCAAGTCCTCATCAGGAACATAATCTTCATCTTCATCACATTTGTCAAACTCCTCATCATGCAACTTGGTCTCATGAATGTAGTGCAAAAGTGCTCCTGCCCAGGTTCCGCTTTGAGATGGTGACGCTTCGTACCTGAAAGTATTTCCTTTTTTTCTAGGACAAATGGCCTCCTATAGAAGAAGATGGGCACCAGAGGCCAGCTGGGGGGCCAGGAGCTCATACGGCGCGCCCTGGAGGGTGAGCGCGCCCCCTGAGCTCGATGCTCTTCGGTGCCCCCTTTCTGGTAATTCTTCTTCCAGTATTTTTTATATATTCTAAAATAATTCTTCGTAAATTTTTAGGTCATTTGGAGCTATGGAGAATATCTATCTCCGTTGTAGCTTTTTCAAGTCCAGAATTCCAGCTGCCGGCAATCTCCCTCTTCATGTGAAAGTTGCAAAATAAGAAAGAAAAGGCATTAGAATAGTATCATAAAGTGAAATAATGACCCAAAACATAATAAATAACAGTAAAAAAACATGATACAAAATGGACGTATCAGGGTATGACCGCCGGTATGACCCAGCGCGGACGTAATGTGCATCGTCAAACGTTGTGGACCCATTTAGTAAAATGGCTGCCATTTCTTCTAGCAACCTCGAATTTTAACATTTTTGGGCTCGTTGGATTCGTATGAACGACACTGTTGCACGTGTGGTACTAGATCTTCGTTTTGAACATTTGAATATATCTTTTGTCATTTTGACACTCCAAAATGCCTAAGTCTGGCGCTTGGAAATCCTCCATTTTGATCCCTTTCATGGTGGTAAGTCCATGGGAGTTCCACAACACCTACAACACACAAAAACAAACAAACTAATAAAAGCTAACAAATATTAAAGATTATCCAATGCTCGCAATGAAAAGAGTAAGTACGGGAAATTATGCATAATGGACATGTACATGGCTCAGTGAGGCATGATATATGAAGATAATATGCAACAAATGAGCTCTAAAAACACGTATAAATAGAGCCATGGGCGACCATCACAGAAGCCGCTCGGACCTCCTCCTCCCTAGAATGCAGGCTCCGTTGACCAAATCTATGCCTACCTTGGCTCGAGCCCGAAGCCACAATGACTTGAAACCACTGCATGTGCCGGACTACAACATGCACGAAGTAAGACCCAAGCCATAGTCGCAAGGGAGACGACACCACCTTTGGGAGCATGTAGCCCGCTCCCCGACGAGCACAACCAGGTGTTCCAGCTACCTTATGCAGAAAGTTGATGTTGCCATTGATGCCAAAGCATTGTTTGGGGCCAGTCAATGAGTTGAGGTAGTCCATCTCTCCATGTAGAACCATCGCACTCCAATCACTGAGAGGGTCGTAATCGTGTGATGACTCTTCAACCTTCCCTCCACAACCATGACCTCTGCTCCTGGCGAACCTCCCCGCCACCCCCGTTCCTGGCAGTCGCGCGATGACCTAAGGAGGCAACGCGAGAGTCGATGGGGAGGGTGTGATGCGGGAGGGATCCCGTTGGCGGCTGGTGGATGGGGACGGAGAGCATGAGCCCGTCGACTCGTTTTTTTGGATTTGGAATACTATCAGGGACATCAACTTGTGGCATGGCGTCATCACCTTATGGTTACCCTTTAGCTTTACTCCTATTTTTTGCATGCTTTCTTGACTTTCGGCTAGTGTTGAGACTTGGGTCGGGTCGGGCTAACATGACACGGCCCTGTCGAGTTCAGGCCGGTGGTCTTAGGTAGCCTATTATGCCTCGTCGGAGTATTGAAGCACGTCCGGCCACTTTCGAGGCATGCCTTGTGTTCGGGCTTCATGTCTGGCCCAAGTCGCAGCATTACTTATGGTTGCCGGCTAGGGCCAAAGCCGGTGCTAGAAATTCTTTTAGAATAGTCTTAATTGTTGGGCTTAAATTTCAAAGATTACTCAAATTTAAGCATAATTTTCATTCTAATATTACATCTTCGCTTTTTGCAACCACGGATGAATACTAGTGGTTGGTTACTTCGCCCCTCCAAGAATTTCTCCCAAGCTCCACCACAACTAGGGTGTAGCTGTACACATTACAAAATCTTGAGGTTCTCCTATAGAATTTGACAAGGTTTGGCATTCAAAATGCTACATTTTATCCCTGTTCTTTTTTTATTTACAGAATCCTGTGTTATGGCGTTCCAAGGAGGCTCCAAGCGCAGTCCAGTACAGCAGTGACGGCGTTGGCCACCGCACGATACTCAGCCTCAGCACTGGAACGAGAGATCGTAGGCTGCCGCTTGGACGACCATGAGATGAGTGAGGGTCCAAGGTAGACACAATAGCCTGAGGTGGAGCGACGAGTGTCAGGGCAGCCCGCCCAGTCTGCATCGGAGTAGGCGGTGAGGGCGGTGTCGGCGGAGGCATGAAGTGTGACGCCAAGATCCATAGTGCCACAGATATAGCGGAGAATCTGCTTGACGGCAGCCCAATGAACGTCGCGAGGAGCATGCATATGAAGGCACACCTGCTGCACGGCATACTGGATCTCCGGTCGAGTCAGAGTGAGGTATTGGAGAGCACCAACGATAGACCGATAGAAAGCAGCATCCGAAGCAGGAGAACCATCCGTGGCAGAAAGCTTGGCCTTCGTATCAACAGGTGTAGCGGCAGGCTTGCAGTTAAGCATGCCGGCGCGCTCGAGGAGCTCATGAGCGTACTTCCACTGATGAAGGAAAAATCCATCCGGACGGCGCACCACCTCGACACTGAGGAAGTAGTGCAAAGGACCCAAGTCCTTGATGGTGAACTCAGCGCAAAGACGAACCGCAAGTTGACTGAGAAGACCAGTCGTACATGCCGTCAGGATGATGTCGTCGACATAGAGCAGCAAGTAGGCCGTGTCAGAGCCCTGATGATAGACGAAGAGAGAGGCGTCCGAGCAAGTAGAGCGGAACCCAAGCTGGTGGAGAAACGCCGCGATGCGCTGGTACCAAGCGCGTGGAGCCTGCTTGAGTCCGTATAAGGACCGCGAAAGCAGGCACACGTGGTCGGGAAGCGCCGGGTCAACAAACCCAGTGGGCTGCTGGCAGAAGACCTGCTCCTCAAGGTGACCATGGAGGAAGGCGTTGGAGACATCCATCTGGTGCACTGGCCAAGCACGGGAGACCGCAAGGTGGAGAACCATGCGTATCGTGTCGGGCTTGACGACCAGAGCGAAGGTGTCGGTGAAGTTGATGCCAGCACGCTGTCGGAAGCCACAAACGACCCAGCGCGCTTTGTAGTGATCAAGGGTACCATCAGGACGGAGCTTGTGTTTAAAGACCCACTTCCCGGTAATCACGTTGGCGTGCCGGGGACGGGGAACAAGCTGCCACGTCTGGTTGCGTAACATGGCGTCAAACTCCTCTTGCATCGCAGAAATCCAGAGCGGGTCACGAAGAGCGGCTCGAACGGAGGACAGCAATGGCGAAGACTTAGAGGTGGATGCCGCATGGATGTAGTCAGCCGAGGCGTAGCGCAAGCTCGGGCGAAAAACACCCGTACGGGCGCGGGTGACCGGACCGGCCACAGGCGCCGAGGGGGCCGCGGGAGCTGCGGGCGCCAACGTCGGGGGCGTCGCGGGCACCGGGGGCGTCAGGGGCACCACGGGGGCCGCGGGCGCCAACGTCGGGGGCGCCGAGGGTGCTAGTGCCGTGGCTGTAGGAGGCGCGCATGCGGGGGGAGCGCCTCAAAGCCAGGGCGGGCCAAGAAAGACGCCCGAGCGCCCTGGGAGAGGCGTCGAGGAGCCCGCATCATCAGTGGCGGGAGGAACAGCCGGGGGTACCTGGTGAAACCGAAACACATGCTCATCAAATTAAACGTGCCGGTGTCAGCGTAGTGGGAACCAGGGTATGCAGACTTGCCTGTCTGCGGCCCACGTCGCGTTCCTGGTACGGCCCGATAGGGCCCAGCTGATCGACCAGCTGCTCAAGACCCTCTCGAGGGGGCCAGCCCTAGCGAGGAGAACGACCAAGACCTCCTCAGGGAGCGGCCTCACCTAGGCTGCTCCGGAGGGGTGACCAAGACCTCTCCCAAGAGTGGCCTCAGCTGGGCTGCTTCGGGAGGGCGGAGATCTCAAGGCAAGGGCTGCCTCAGGAGGAGGCAGTGACGCAAGCCATGACGAACCATGCCAGCGGGCGCCAGCGCGCGCCAGCGGGCGCAGTTTCCATATTGGTGCAAAGGAGACCGCACAAGCACAGGTTCCCGAGGGGCGAGACAAAGGTTTTCCCTTTGGTGCAACAAGACCAAATACCGCAAGGACGGCAGGAAGGATGTCATCGCCGAGCCCATCACCGCGTCACCGCTTGCCTTCTTTGCAGGCGAAGACCACCTTTTGTCAGGATGTGAGCATCCTTGTGTTCCTGCTCAAATGGCCGTTGTGGGATTTCCTTCCCGCCTAAACATTTCGGGGGAAGAGGACCCTGGCTGCCTATATAAGTAGTTAGGGTTCCCATCATAGAGGAGGGATCGACTCATCGGGACTTAGCATAGCAAAGGAGCAAGAACATCCGCCTCCTCACCCTTCTTTGAGCTCGCCTCCTGAGCTCAGGAAACCACTGTACTTGTTCATACTCGAGCCCTGGACGTAGGGTTTTACACCGCAAGGTGGCCCGAACCTGGGTAAACTCTTGTGTGCTCTACTTGTTTGCTTGCTTGCATTCCATTCCCACCACCAGGAGAAGAGGGAGGTGCTAGGTAGACGTGTAGTGGGAGAGATCTTTGTCATGCCCCTGTGTTCGAATCTTAAGGGTTTTGCGGAGCTCGAAATCCGACACTTGGCGGGCCAGGTAGGGGGCGTGTCGAAATCTCGCTTCTCCGATGACCTCGCTCCGCTCTTCTCCGTCGACCTCGTTTCACCGCCATGGTGGACACTCGCCGAGCACGTGCCGCCAACGTCGCTCAGACGGCGCCCGCGGGTAACGACACACCACTTCGCCCCAACTCGCCGGTCGCCAACGTGGCCACGGACCCGGCCGTTCACGAGCAGCAGGACTCGTCGCTGCCGCTGTCTGTGTGGCGCGAAGGCCGCACGGCGACCCCGTCACCTTCGCCGGCCGCGCTGTCGTCCTCGCTGGTCCGCCGCGCGCCGGTCTACCAGCAGCCTGCGCTACTGATGGTGCGGGAGCTCCTACGCTACCGTCTGGCGGACGACCTCTACGACGAGTGGCTCCACCGCATCACCGAGCTCGTCAACGCCACCGGCGAGGCGCCCGCACCAACCCATTCCTCTCGCCCTCCGTGGCCTATGGCGGGGAACGAAGACCACGGTGCTCCGCCCCCACCTCCACCGCGCGGCGCCGGCTAGGGGCTCAGGCGCGAGGCTCCACGGCGTGAACAGCCCCGCGGGGCCCCTACGCGCGACGAGGAGAGCTGCCAGGTGGTCCCGCGCCCCCAGGCAGAAGCGCGCGTGCTCCCCGCTCAGCAGCACGAGAACCGCGCCCCACAGGAGGTGGTGGCGCCCGCACCCCAAGATCCAGCACCACAGGCGCAGGGGGCGCCAGCAATCATGAGCGTGGCTGGATGCCGCGCCCTAGCTCCTAAGCTATGGCGCCTCGTATGGCCCGGCAAGTTCAAGTCGGACCTGCCTCCGCATTACGACGGCACCATCGACCAGGCGGAGTTCCTCTAGCTCTACGAGCTTAGCATCGAGGCGGCAAACGGCACTGAGTAGGTCATGGCGAACTGGTTCCCCATGGCCCTCAAGGACGGTGCACGCTCCTGGCTCCTGAACCTTCCTCCAGGATCCATCTCTTCTTAGGAGGAGCTTCGCGAGCGCTTCATCGCCAACTTCCAAGGTACCCGTGACCGAGCTCCAGCGGCTGCAGACCTGCGCCGCGTGAAGCAGCAGCCTGGGGAGACCCTGCAGAAGTACATCCAACGCTTCAACACCGTGCGCCTCAAGATCCCCAGGGTCTCCAACGAGGCCATCATCTCGGCGTTCTCCGACGGTGTCCGTGACGTCAGGATGAAGGAGGAGCTTGCTATCCACGAGGACCTGTGCACGGCCCTCGAGATGTTCAATCTCGCGGCAAAGTGCGCCAGGGCAGAGGAAGGCTGCCTCTCCCTCCTGGAACTGCCTGAGGCGGAAGCCGACGACAATAAGACCAAGGCCAATGAAGCAAAGCGCAAGGGACCTGCCGTGCTGGTCGTGGAGCCATAAGTGAAGCGCGGCTGCGGCTACAACGACCCTCCAAGAGACAACCGTCCGTACTGCATCGTCCATGATGTCCATAGCCATAACACCAACGACTGCCAAGAGCTCAGGGCGACAACCATGGCTATAGCCGCGGAGGAGGCCGTGGCAGAGGACGCTGTGACGGCAGGAACTCGCGCCAAGGATGGCGTGATCAGCCTTGTGAAGACCGCTGGCAGGAGCAGCCTCGTGACGCCCGCTGGCGCGACCAGCCTCGTGAGGGTCGCCCTCAGGGCAACGCGGGCCTGCCTCCGCTGCCACCACCGCCAAGAAGGAACAACGGCGACCGCCGGGGAGACGAAGCGGGGGGCTTCCAGGAGCCACACGGGGTCGCGAGCATCCTGGGAGGAGCCCACGCTCCGGCTTCTCACCGCATCTTCAAGCAGTTCGCTCGTGAGGTGAACGTGGCGCTCCCTAGGCCTGACGCCGTGCGCAACCTCAGGTGGGCCAAGCAGATCATCGCCTTCGACCCCAAGGATCAGCTCAAGTGCACCGCCGCGCCAGGCACTCTCCCGATGCTCTGCACCCCGACCATCAGTAACGTCCGCGTGACCAAGACCCTCATCGACGGTGGGGCAGGGCTCAACGTCCTCTCCGTCCATATCTTCGAGACTCTTCAAGTACCCTACGATCAGCTGCACCTGACCAAGCCATTTTACGGAGTCACAGATGGCTCCACCCTCCCGATGGGGCAGGTCCGCCTCCCCGTTACCTTCGGCGACCGCGACAACTACCACACTGAGCTCATCGACTTCGACGTCGCCAACATCAACCTCCCGTACAACGCCATCCTAGGGTATCCGGCCCTCTCCAAGTTTATGGCAGCGACCCATCACGGCTACAACGTCCTCAAGATGCCTGGAAGCGGCGGAGTCATCACGATCGCCTGCGACGAGAAGGAAGCAGTACGTTCTCTGGAGCGCGCCTACCAGACTGCGGCGATCGAGAGCTCCGACGGAGACGGAGCCGTCTTCGCCCTGATGACCGCCCCCAAGAAGAAGAAGCAACTGCCCGACTCTCAGGCCTCGGGGGCTCCTGACGGCACCACCTCAAGATCCACGCCTGCTGACGAGGCACCCTCCGCCCTCGCATAGGGAGGCGCGCCCGGCGCCCCTCTCAGGACGGGCTCGAGGGCTCCCCTCAGGGGGACCCCGGACCTGGTCGTGAGGGAGGTGCCCGGGCACCACTCGCGGGCGCACCCCGCCGTGCGTCGTCATGAGCCCAGCATGAGCCTCATAACGCTGGGGGCTCAGGACCCCATCGACCAAGCTACCAAGGAACCTTACCCACCTACTCAAGACCCAAGCAACCAGTTTCGCGTTTGCATCGACATCCCGAGCCTCAACAGGGCTGTCGCCCAAGGCCTCTTCTAGCCGATGGCGGTCGGCTGGAGGGTCTTCCCCTCCGGCCTCCACAACACGGCCGCCACATACCAGCACTTCGTACAACAGGCCGTGAGGGCTCAGGAGGCTCAGCGGCAGGCGGTCCTGACGGAGCAGGACCAGGACCCCCGCGACCGCTGAGGGCCTCCGGAGCCCCTGGGCCTTGGGAGCTTGGCTCTCCTCAGGAGCAACCCGCATGGCTCGCGTCTCTAGCTACCTCAACTCCTCTTCAGTGGCAAGTACCAGGTGATGTCTCAGGTATTCCGTCGATGGCGCGCCTCAGGCTGCATCATCCTCGAGCGGCTGGGGGCTTACCCCCACATCTGTCTCTTTTTGTGCATGAATCAGAACTGGTTGCTTCCTTTCGCATTATCTATATGGTTGGCACCCTCACCGCCACTAAGGTCATGAGCCCTTGTGAGCCCATCTGCGACCGCCCCATGATTAAGGACTGGCACGACATCTGTGCTCGGGTCCGTGCCTGCAGCGTCGCTAAACCCAAGGGCTGAGCTTTGTCTCGCGAGCCATTCCCGTGACGTCACCTCCCGTGGTCCTTGGTGACTTGTTCTCGCATGGGCTAATCGTTGGTGGGTAAGTAGGGGCCCGTGGCAGGTGCCTCGCTCCCGCGGGAACCGCGCGCTGGTTGTTTATCTTTTGGACTATAGCATGAGAAGACTGGGCACGACGTCTGTGCTCGGGTCCGTCCCTGCAGCGTCGATAAATCCAGCGGCTGAGCTCTGTCTTACGGGTCGGTCCCGCTAACCTCACCTCCTGGGATTGTTGGTGTTGCGGCCTTCTCATGCAATGCCCTCTGGAGATGCATTCGGCGCAGGTCTAGGCAACCCATCTCTTTTCACATTTTGCAGAAGAAGACTTAGGCGCAACCCACTTCAGGGTAGGGTCTCGTGAGTGATGCGTAAGCTCGCGAGAACTTCCTCAGAGTCGTTCAGCTCGTCTAGAGGAGGGCCCATATACACCCTGGCTGTCCCGCCATGCAAGCCACGTGTCTGGATGGGCTGTACACGCCCGGGAGTCTCTCCCGGTGGGAGGCTCCCCTCCCACCATCCAGTGGAAATGCTTAGCTCTGCGCTGGCAAGACCGAGGAGCGGTTGTGCCCACGAACCAGTGGAAGCACCAAGCTCCGTGCTGGCCGATACGACCGAGGAGCGGTTATGCCCACACTCCGTGCAAGTGTGGTAGCTCTATGCTCCGTGCTAGTTATAAACAACTGAGGACGGCCCCCAGCAGTCACACCAACCTTAGGGAGCTTTTCAGCTCACGACGCTCACAGCTTCTCCTTGGAAGGGTATCGCGAGGGGGGCTAGGCACGGGGGCTATGATCAGGTCACGCCTGGCAGACGCCACCCTACCAGGTGCCCAGACACCTGGCTTTCTCGCGCCCCCATCCTAGGTGAAGGCTCGTGAGCAAGGTATGGTGCTCGTTCTCCCTCATGAGAGTCATTCGTACGTCAAGGGGGACCCCTGGGCATCGCGACCCAGGGACCTCACTAGCCACGTAGCCCCTCACTCCTTGGGCCCGGTGCTCAACGGCGGTCGAGGTATGCGCGGGGCTGGGCCCTGCCGATGCAGAACGCAAACGGGTCGCTTGAGCGTTAAGGGGGACCCCTGGGCATCGCAACCCAGGGGCCTCACTAGTCACGTAGCCCCTCATTCCTTGAGCCTGCCCTGGTGACCCGGAGGGCTCAATGGCGATCGAGGTATGCGCGGGGCTGGGACCTGCCGACACAGAGCACTTAAGCAAACATGAATGGAAGCAAGCACGGAAATCACAGAATTCAAAGCCTAGCTATTACAATAAGCTCAAGTTCATCAAACTCAAACAAGTCTCACGCCTCCCCGAGGCACTCGCATTCTCCTCAGCAGGAACAGGTCAGACATCGCCGGACACGCCGGCATCAGCTTCCGCCTCTTCAGACGCATCAGCAGCAGCCGAAAGGAACGCCTCCAACAGCTCTTTGACCTTCTCCGCCACACACTCAGCAGCCGCGTCCCCCAGGCTTGCGGCCAGCGGCTGGGATAGCGTGGCCAGGTCGAAGCTGGGGTCACGAAGGAAGAGATGGCCGCACACCTGCGCCAAGGTAGAGGCAAGAAGCGATCGGCCCTCGGTATCAGCTAACTGACCGATTGCAGATGCCACGTCACCCAGGGCCTTCACGAGCGCAGCTAGGAGCCCAGTGGCACCATCCTTCGGGGTGGCCAGCGGCTCTTCGAACCCCTCCCCGTAGGCGATCTGCAGCAGCCAGCGGGCCTCGAGCTTGAAGGCGGCGAGGGCCTCACGGCCCACCATTGCCATCTTCTCCGAGGCTGCGAGGGCGTCCTCCCTGGCCTTCAGCTCGCCCTCGCGCTTGGCTTGGGACGCCTTGGCTTCCTCAGCCTCTGTCTTCAGCTTCTCCAGGCTCGCGCGGTTCGCAAGCTGCTCCTTCTGCAACCGCGATGTCTCGGCCTTCTCGCCCTGGAGCTCCTTCTCCAACCTCTCAAGCTCTAGGGCGTGCTTCGCGCTCTCCTCACGGAGGGTCTTAAGTTCGTCTTCTGCCTCCTGACGATGCTTCTCGGAGGACGCTGCCTAGGCTTCCGTGGTCTCCCGCGCCCGTGCAGCCGAGGCAGCCTCCTCCCGACCCTCGGCGATGGCCGCCGAAGCCTGACTCCAGGTGGCCTGCACGGACTCCTCCGCTTGCAGCCACCCCGAGAGTAGGCCCAAGTGGGCATCCACCGCACGGGCATCACCGTCCCGAAAGACAACGCGGAGCTGGTTCAGCGAAGCGAAGGCCGCCTCCAAGGCCTTGGGACCAGACCTCACCTGCTGACGAGGAGGCGCCACCACGATCGCCCGCTCGGCTGAGGGCTTGGGGGCTCCCGGTCCCTTCGCTGGCACGGCGGGAGTAGGGGTCACCCGGCCCTCGCGAGGGGCTACAGCGGAGTCCACTTGAGGCGTCGCCACCACGCGCTCAGCAGTTTGGCTGGCTGAGGCGTGTGGCACCACGGCGGGAGCGGCAGCAGCAGCAGGAGGGGTGGGACTTCGAGAAGTGGCCCCTCCCTTCATCTTCTTCAGCACGCCGACAATGCTACTGCATCAAGAAACACGCGTCAGAAGCGCAACGGGCAATAGAACAACGGAAGAACCTGCACTCCCGCGTCAGAGGCCTGGCGCGCCCTCCTCTTCGCCAGCAGATCGGCGGCGGCTTCCTTCGCCGGGGGCACGCAGCTGCCCCGAACATTGGCAAGACGCGAGGCCAAAGATTTGGGCACAACAGTGGCCGCTGGCCTTGCCGGGGCAGAGCTCCGCCCGGGAGTCACTGCGTCGCCCCCTCCGGACGAAGAGCGTCCAGATCGACGCGGGGTGACGGCCTTGGGCTGCCCAATGACTCCAGCCCTCGGCGGCAGCTCCTCAACGGATTCTGCGGAGGAGGCGTCATCAAGATTCAGGTCCAGGTCCCCGAGGGCTTTCTCAGAGTCTTCCTCCTCCTCCTCTCTCTCCTCTTTGCCACTAGAAGACACATCAACCGTGGCCAGAGCAGGCGCGGCCACCTCGACATAGCCCGACACGGCCTCCAACTGCTCGGCCTTGTCAGGACGACGGTACAGCAGCAGGTGGGCCACCGGAAGGTCCGCAGGGATCGTCTCCAGGAGAATGCTTGAAGTGAGGTCCAGATCAGAAGAGGGCAGCATCCCCGAGCGTAGTCGGAGCTTGCCGTCATCCCCCATCAGCTCCCACATGGGACGCGAGTGCGCCTGGAGTGGCGCCAGGCGCTGCCTCAGGAAGTCCTTCACGATCTGTCCCCCCTCGAGCCTCGAGGCCATATCGGCCTCGATCCTCGCCAAGACGGGCCCAGCCTCGGGATCAGTAATCTTCACATGGCTCCAGCAGGCGCGCTTCCGCGGACAGGCGGTAGGCAGCGCCAGCAACAGGTGCATGCGCTGAGCATCCAAATAGACCCATCTCTTCCGATGGGTGTCTATCTTCTTCCCCGCCTTCATCAACCGGCAGCCCTTGCGCTAAAAGACGAAGGAGATGCATGCCGAGCACGGGCCCTCCTCGTACAGCTGGACGGTGAAGAGGTGGTGAAAGAGGGCGACAGTCGGCCTCACCCCCACGAGCGCCTCGCAATAGAAGGCGAACAGCGACAAGACGAGGAGGGAGCGAGGCTGAATATGGAGGGCGTGCACTTGGTAGTGGTCCAAAATGGCATAGAAGAATTCAGAGAAGGGCGGCACAAGCCCAACGGAGATGCTGTGGAGGAAGAAGGGGTAGCAGGTCGTCGTCAAGGCCGGCGCAGTAGCCGACCCGACTAGGATCTTCGTCGGGCCATGCTCGTTGTGCTCGCTTGACAGGAAGGACTGGAATTTCGCGTAGTCCCCCTCCGTGGCGACAGAAGACTCCTCGAGCGCCGCCACGGGAGACGAACCAAGCCCAGGCGCTTGCGCGGCGCCCTTGCCCTTCTTCGCCATTGTCGAAGGCATCGGGGAAGGTAAGGGATCCGAGAAGATTGGAGGCGGAGGAGAAGGGGATCTAAGCAAGAAGGAAGGGGAGCAATAACCCCTGTGCGGCGAGGACAGTCTCTTTTGTCAAGTCACATGGTTACCAAGGCTGCGTGGGGAGTGGAGTCGTCATGTCCCATCCAACTGTCACGCGCCAGCTTGGCCTGCAGTCTTTGGGGCCCGTGGCGCTTCGTCCTCGGCTAGGCTTCACCCAGAAGCCAACTCCGCGTGCGCCTTGGGCCCGGGGGCTACTTTCGGCGTACTAGGAACCAGGGTACCCATACTTGCCTGTCTGTGGCCCACGTCGCGTTCCTGGTACGGCCCGATAGGGCCCAGCTGATTGACCAGCTGCTCAAGACCCTCGCGAGGGGGCCAGCCCTAGCGAGGAGAACGACCAAGACCTCCTCAGGGAGCGGCCTCACCTAGGCTGCTCCAGAGGGGCGACCAAGACCTCTCCCAAGAGTGGCCTCAACTGGGCTGCTTCGGGAGGGCGGAGATCTCAAGGCAAGGGCTGCCTCAGGAGGAGGCAGTGACGCAAGCCATGACGAACCATGCCAGCAGGCACCAGCGCGCGCCAGCGGGCGCAGTTTCCATATTGGTGCAAAGGAGACCGCACAGGCACAGGTTCCCGAGGGGCGAGACAAAGGTTTACCCTTTGGTGCAACAAGACGAAAGACCGCAAGGATGGCAGGAAGGATATCATCGCCGAGCCCACCACCGCGTCACCGCCTGCCCTCTTTGCAGGCGAAGACCACCTTTTGTCGGGATAGGAGCGTCCTTGTGTTCCCGCTCAAATGGCCATTGTGGGATTTCCTTCCCGCCTAAACATTTCGGGGGAAGAGGACCTTGGCCGCCTATATAAGTAGTTAGGGTTCCCATCATAGAGGAGGGATCAACCCATTGGGACTTAGCATAGCAAAGGAGCAAGAACATCCGCCTCCTCACCCTTCTTGAGCTCGCCTCCTGAGCTCAGGAAACCACTGTACTTGTTCATACTCGAGCCCTCGCGAGGCCAATCCAATAAAGCAGGACGTAGGGTTTTACACCGCAAGGTGGCCTGAACCTGGGTAAACTCTTGTGTGCTCTACTTGTTTGCTTGCTTGCATTCCATTCCCACCACCAGGAGAAGAGCGAGGTGCTAGGTAGACGTGTAGTGGGAGAGATCTTCGTCACGCCCCTGTGTTCGAATCTTAAGGGTTTTGCGGAGCCCGAAATCCGATAGAAGTGAACACACGGTGGGAGACGGGATCGTAGCACCGATATCCCTTGGAGTTGGAGGGGTAGCCGATGAAGATGCAAGCGAAAGATCGAGGTGCAAGCTTGTGAGAAGCAGTGTCGGCAATGCTGGGATAGCAAAGGCACCCAAAAATACGCAAGCCATCATAAGATTGGGGCATACCAAAGAGAAGATGGTGAGGTGCGTAGTTCCATCGTGGGCGGCAGGGTCTAATGTTAAGGAGAAGTGATGAAGTGGCGAGTGCATCCGGCCAGAAACGAGGCGGCACGTCGGCATGAAACAGGAGCGTGCGAACGCAGTCGTTCAGAGTGCGAAGGACGTGTTCGGCTCGACCGTTCTACTGTGAAGTATACGGGCATGTGAGACGAAAAACTGTGCCGTGATGCGACAGAAAAGTGCAGAAAGCAAGGTTGTCGAACTCTTTTCCATTGTTAGTCTGAAGAGAAAGGATGGGACGCCCAAACTGCATGCTGACATAGGAGTAAGAAACCGTCAAAGTGGAGAGTGCATCCTACTTTCTGCGCAAAGGAAAAGTCCACACATAATGAGAATAATCATCAAGGATAACCAGATAATATAAATAGCCCGAATTACTAGGAACCGGATAGGTCTACACATCGCTATGAATCAACTGAAAAGGAAAAGACACGATGGTGGTGGAATTATTAAACGGGAGGCGAACATGTTTGCCGACACGACATGCATGATAGGTGTGATCCTCTATCTTATGGCAACTGAAACTGAAACTCCTAAGAATATGACGAAGTGTGACGGGGTTGGGATGACCCAGACGAGCGTGCCAGAGATCGACGCCGGCGGAGAGAGCAACCGATGCGGTGGTGGAGGTGGACGACGAATGCACCGGATAGAGCTCGTCGAAGTTGTCACATCGGTGAAATATCATCCTGGTGCGAGCGTCCTTGACACAAAACCCAAGCCCGTCAAATTCAACAGTAACAGGATTTTCACGAGTTAAACGACGAACGGAAACAAGGTTCTTAATAAGATGAGGTGACACAAGTATGTTAGACAAAGTAATAGGCATGGAATTAGAAGGAAAAGAAGTGTGCCCGACATGTGTGATAGGGAGAGTGGAACCGTCGCCGACAATTATGCGGCGGTCGGTGATGACGGGAGTGAAGGAGGCAAGATTACCAGGATGAGCAAACATGTGAGCCGTAGCCCTGGTGTCCATGTACCAATCATCACCTCCGGTGTAGTTGTTCGACATAGGAGCATCATGCAGTGCGGGAAGAAGCACCGGGTCCCAGGGCGCCGGCGGCAGGGCCGGCGAGGAGGACGGAGACGCCATGGAAAGGCCGTAGCCGCCGCTCGGCAGCGGCGATGGGCACGGTCCAGACGGTATGGGAAGCAGCCCTGGCTGCAACTGCAGCGTCGGGTAGGCCATATGACCCGCCGGAAAAACCCGCTGGCCCGCTGACAGATACTGCAGGTGCTGGGTGCCGTCTGGCTGCGGCTCAGCGGGCGAGTGCTGGCCTGCGGATGACCCCCGCCAGTACCCAGGAGCCCCGTACACGGGCACGTTGAACGCGCCGCGCAACAGCAAGGGTCGACGGGCAAAGTCGGCACTGGCGGCGGGGCGACGACGGCCTGGCTGGAGAGCGCCGGCAATGGGGCGACAACGTATGCTAGCGAGGGCAGCGAAGCCGAGTCGTGCGGCAAGTCGAAACGGGTTGGCGGGACCGCACCATAGGACGCCGGTGACAGGACGGCAGAGGCAGCAGTGGACAGGCCGGTGGACGCCATCGCGGTCCGACGGTGACGGCTGAGCAGCGGCGGTCGGCGTGCAGACTGCTCGGATGGCTCGGCTGGCAAGTGGGCAGGCGCGTGATGCAGCAGCAGCGAAGCAACTTGGCGCGTGATGTAGCGGCTTGACACGTGATGCAGTGGCAACGAGGCGATTAGGCGGCTGGAAGCGATTTAGCAGCGAGGCGATTTGGCGTGGCTTGGCGGGTGGTGCTACGCGGGGCAGGCAGCGGGACATATAAGATTCACGTGTGCGTATGTTGTGTCTTGCCGGAATCGATCAAGACAGACACCAGCTGCTAGCTAGCTTTGGCTTGCAGTAAAATCGTACACGTCCAACTAGAAACAATCGGCTTGATGCTAGTTTGGTACGGAGTCTTTAGCCGGCTTGTAGGTGGAGCGAGGCGCAACAGCTGTAGCGAGGCGCAGCACGTGGAGCGACGCGGGGCTGGCGACAGCGGGGAAGCGACGCGGCGTGGACGGGCAGAGTAGCGGCCGCCGGCGCGGGGTTGCGCGGGCGGCGGCGAAGGAGAGGCGGCGGTGCGGAGGAGATGCGTGGCGGCGGCGGCAGCGGAAGACTAGGGGTAAAACCTAAAAACTGATACCATGTATGATTACACAATGTATTACTCTCGTGTATAGGCACGTATATATTATGTGCAAAAATGGGCCACGAAGCTCAACTATACAAGAAATTAGGAGGCAGGTCCAATACATAATATGCACATTACACATATACTCAACAATGCCAGTATCTGATTCGTAGCAAACTGGCTAAGTTCAGGGCCCGGTGATCTTTGCCATATTTGTGAAAACGAGTGTAACACCATTTCTTAATTAATATTTCCTCCGTTCGGAATTATTTGTCGCAAGAATGAATGTATCTAGATGTATTTTAATTCTAGATACATCCATTTCCGAGACAAGTAATTCCGAACGGAGGGAGTACAATCTTGTTTCACCCGCAAAAAAGAACTAGAGTTACATTATTTTTTTTCTTCTAAAATGGCGCGACGGAAGTTCAAATTACACACTACAACAATCAAGAAAGCTAAAATCTAGTCGGCAGGATTTCTGCAACGGATCCGAACGCATTGGATCTCGTCCATTCTAGATCCCATGTTTTCTTCTTCTCTCCCGCAGTTTTTGCGCTCGCTCCCGATGATTTCGCTTCGACTTTTTGAGATCGTGAACGAGATAGGCGAGGTTTGTTTCCTAATTTTTTGGCGAAGGAAGGTTAAATTAGATTCCTTTTTTCTCGTATATGGGCAGCGAATTTTTGGGCGGAGGTTGATCCTCGTACGTGGGCAGCAGCGATTTTTTGGCGGAGGTTGATCTCTTGTTTTTAAATGCAAAAATAAGAGCTACTTGGGAATCGATCACCCATTGTCTTGGTAAAAAAATTTGGCAACTAACCAACTGACCTAGTGCTTGTTTTGTGGTAACTACAGGATAATCATACTATTTTAACTTGGTTCATCTCTGCTATAATAGCCAACCTTCGTTCAACGAAAATTTTATCACGTCGTTTCTCTGACTTTTCGATGTTGGTAATTTTGTAGTTAAGTAGTAGCCTGCGGAATAGTTATCGAGTTCCTAAAGGTACAATTATCTTCATGGTTATAGTTACCAAACTGTTCATGTTCAAGTTATCTAGCTGCTCATCTTGTTGTTACCAGACTTGTGTGCAGATAACATGGTAATATACGCACCATAGAGATGATAACTCACATACAAAACACCACGGTAACTATTTGACCCATGAAAAAAGTTGTTAAAAACATACTCATAGTAAATTCTCTGTAAATTGCATGGTAATACACGCACATCAGAGCTGATAACTTACTTAGCCCAAACATGATAACTTTTACCAGGAAAGAAAAGTTTGAAACACCCCCGGTGACTCATATGTAAATAACATGATGGTATACGCATAGTAGAGCTGATAACTCACTTACAAACAACACGATAACCGGGGTAAAAAAGACGTTAAAAACATACCATCGACAACTTGTGTGTAAATAGCTTGATAATATAAACTCACGGATCTGATAACTTAAGTACAAACACCACGATAACTTTGATCCGTGAAAAAAGTTGTTGAAAACATATGACCGATAATTTTTGTCTAAATAGCATGATAATATAGACTCTCGGACCTGATAATTTAGGTACAAACACCATGATAATTTTGAATCTGGGAAAAAGATGTTAAAAACATATCACTGATAATTATTTGCGTAAATAGCATGATAATATAGTCTTTCGAACCTGAAAACTTAGGTACAAACACCACGATAACTTTGCCCCATGGAAAAAGTTGTTGAAAACATACCACCGGTAACTTCTATGTAAATAGCATGGTAATATACGCTCCAAACCTAATAACATGGTAAATAAACAAGCGATTCGGGTGACAAAACATTTTGAAATTTCATAAACAAAAAGAACCCGCGATGACATTAGCTTTTCTGCACTTTTCTGCACTTTCTGCACTTTATGCCTGAAATTTGCCTATGTAAACATCATGGTAACTAATGTAACATATATGTGATAATTGGCATACCCTATGCGTGGTAACTTTTACGCAAAAAAAAAAGTCGTCGGAACATATCAACATGGGATCTAGTTTTGAAGTTCTCACCGCGACGATTATTTTATGTGAAAACAATTTTTCGATCGGAGCGATGGTTTGGCCTACGAAACATTTTGAATTTTTTGAATCATGAAGGAATCTATAGTAATGTCATCAATTTCGTCTCACATGCATGCATGTAATTAAACTCTCTAAAAAATGCCATGCATGTACATGACGGAGAAAAAAATCACTAATTATCACATGCATATGGAAAAATGGACTGCATGCAATCCCGAGGTAGAAGGACTGCATGTGCATCGTCAGGATCTATCGCTAAAATCAGGACGTCTGGAAGATAGCACTGTCCTACAACAATATAGCGAGAACAACACGATGACGGTAGAGATGCGGGAATCGACTATCAAGCATGAAACTAAAGTCACGATAAGTACGCAGGGTGCTCATCCTCGTCATCGCACGCTGTAAGAGCTTTGGAGATGTCATCCATGGTCGGCCTGTTGCTCCTCTCCTCCATGCACGATAAGGAAATCTTCACCATTTCCATGGCCTGCCGAGGGTTGAACTGCCCCTTCAGCCTGTTATCCACTAATGACATGATGTCTCCACTCGCCACCACTTGCTTCAGTGCCTGCGCGATCTGCCACATCTCTAGCCGCTCCGCGCCGTCCGTGGTCGTCTGGTCAGAGATTCTGCTCCCAATCACGATCTCCAGAAGCACAATGCCGTAACTGTACACATCGACCTTGGCGTCGACCGGCAAGCCCAGCGCCCACTCCGGTGCCATGTACCCCATCGTCCCCCTCATGTGGGAGAGCTGCACGCCGGTGTCAGCGACGTCGCCATTGCCTATGGGGTTTCTTCCGGACAGCTTGGCTAGCCCAAAGTCGGCGATCTTTGCGTCGAGGTCGCGCGTGAGCAGGATATTCTCCGGCTTGACGTCGCAGTGGATGACCCACTCGAGGCACTCATGGTGAAGGTAGGCTAGGCCCCTGGCCGTGCCCAACGCGATCTTGAACCGCTCGCTCCACGCCAGTGACTTGCCAATGTCCTTGCCGAACAGGTGCCTGTCCAGTGACTCATTCTCCACGTACTCGTACACCAGCAACTTGTGCTTTTCCTCGGAGCAGAACCCCCAGATCCTCACCAGGTTGATGTGGTTGATCCTCCCGAACACCGTCATCTCCTCCCAGAACTCCTCCTCGCCCTGCACCACGTTTGTCAGCTTCTTCACCGCCACCACGGTGGTCTTATCAAGCACGCCGCGGTACACCACGCCGGAGCCGCCGCGGCCGAGCTCCTCGTTGAAGTTCCCAGTCGCGTCCTTGAGCTCCCGGTACGTGAACCTCCTGAACTGGGTCGCCATGACCAGCCTGTATCCTGCCTGCAGCGAGCTGGGTATGCTCTCCTGGCTGGACAGGAACCACCACGCCGCGGCGACGATTAGAAGCTCCAGAAATCCAAGCACCGCGGCGAACGCAAAAAAGTAGGACCATTTTGTGCCGCCGCTAGGTGTCCCGTACGTGTCCGCGTATCGTGGGACGATGGCGGTACGAGAACCGTTACGATTGCAGGCGAGGCCCGTGGCATGTACCGACAGCTGCGGCGCGGTGGCGTTGAGGTTGAGATCGCTACGCACCTTGAGATATATGCTTCCGGGGAACGCCGGCGACGTGTAGCCGTTGAACAGGACGCCTTTCGGGAAGCAATTGCCCCGGCCATCCAACCTGTAGGCGAAGGCGGCGCAGGAGCACATCTTCAAGCACATGCTCTTGCAGTATTCGAAGGTGACGGACTGGTTGAAGCCGAGGTCGTAGCCGTAGAAGTCGGTTGCTGCCACCTGGACGAACGTGAACCGCTCCGACGCCGGAGCTTCGCTGCAGTTGGTGGTTCCGGTGGGGAGGCTGAACGTTGGCTTGCAGCCCTTTCTCCAGTCCTGGCGGTCGACCATCTCGTACCCCGGCGCGCACGAGCATCGGAGGGACGGTTGGTATTCGCAGAGGGCGTTCTTGCCGCACAGCCCGTGCACGGAGCACGGCTGCTTTAGCGCCGCCCACGTGACCGTCCATCCTCCGGCCGCGTTCAGGCTGTAGATCCTCACGTTTCCGTCTTGCTCGATAGTTAGCCGTCTCTTGACGCCGGCGGCGCCCAGGTCGGAGGCCTCGACTCGCAGGTTGTCGCTGGAGAGGAACACGCCGGTGTGGTCGAGGACGCCGACCCGTGAGCTGTTGTAGTTTGTCCGGCCGTTGTCGAACACGTTATGGTCCGGGTTCGGCCAGTAGATGCTGGCGATCTCCGGGCCGTCGTACAGGAGGCGCAGCACGTTGTCGTTGTCGTAGTAGAGGGCGTAGTAGCCGGCGACGAGCTTCTTGTCCTTGGACAGCGTCTGCGACGGGAGCAGGGTGTCCGTCGGCCAGTCGAAGCTCTGCCAGACGGCGCGGCCGGTGGACGGGTCGGCGATGAGAAGATTCCCGGTGTCGCGGAGGGAGACGGTGAGGTGCCTCTTGCCGCCAGTCTTGCTGTTCCACACAGTTGTCCCGTTGGCATCGGCCAGAGCCAGCTGGCCTTCGGGGCTGAAGGATATGCTGGAAACCCGGCCGTTCACCGGGGCGCCAGGGTTGGCCGTCCAGACGGCGGTCCGGTTCTTGGCGGCGGTGAACCAGACGGAGAAGTAGAAGGCGTTGTCGCCGGCCTGGAGGAAGCCGCAAGAGAAGGTGGCGTCCTGTGACACCAGGAACGGCCGCTCGTGGTCTTCCACCGACAGGGACGACCCGGTGCCCAGCGTGTGCTGTACCGATGGTGCTGCAGCGGACGCACAGGAGCGCAGCAGTAGATGAGAGATCAGATAAAGGATCGCTAGACTGGCGAATCTCGCCATCATGAATGTGTTGAGATCTTCTAGTTGATCGATCGACAAGGGAAGCAATCAAGCATGCTAGTAGAATTTATACGTCTCTACTACTTACAGTACGTGTCAGTTGCGTCAGGTCACCGGTGTTCTTCTACCTCTCCCACAGTAGCTACCTGCGACGGCATTGACCCAACTACAGCGTGGAGACGCAAAGTGTTTTATCAGGAAAAAAACACCGTTGACCCCTCAAGTTTCTGCAAATCTTGTTGTGTATGTTCATGTTTACATGAAAATACATCACGTTCGGAGGATTTCAGGAGGGGTTGACCCCATAGGCCGGCCACGGGGTTTTGGGCTTTTGGCCATATGCCAGTGGAAGTGTCACTGATTGAACTAGAATATTTAGAGATGCCAAAGAATGATTGGGTCGGCTGGCAACAGAAGGTTGCTGGTGACAACCATTATACCTTATTAAGCTTTTCGTTTCTTTTCTTTTCCGGATACCTTAAGCTCTTATTCTTTCTTTTTCTTCAGGGGACCTTATAAGCTCTTATTCAAGGACATCGAGTGACGAACTAGAATTTTTCGGCAAGCTTTAGTTGTTATTATTGTGTTCTTCCAATGGCGTCAACATATGAACATCCTGGCTATGTTGGCTTGCCAGTTGCACAAGGTCAACGGTTGGCAAAATAGCCGCCTGCCTGATGCCCTCATCGTCATCTATGGCGACAGCGATGGATGTTTATCTTCGATTAACGACAACGGCTGCTAAGCTTTCTTTTCGGGATATGTATGTAGCATCATCAGGTTGCTCCGGTTGGAACCTGGAAGTTTCATGCTTGATACTATATCATTGTTGACCTTTTGTAATTCTGTCGTGCAAAGCAAGCGTCATTCTGAGAGCAGCGTTGCAGCGCCCGAGCACCGGTGCTTTCTATATTTGACTTTTTCAAATTCATTTTTTTGAAGTTTCAAAAAAATGTGAAATTATTTCCCGGGATGCATATACACATTCCGAATACCCGTTGCAAGTTTCGGTACAAATCTCGTTTTGTTTTGGACTATAGAAAAAAACAAATTTCTGACAGTATATTTCTCTTTTTTGTATTTCCCAAAATACAAAGTATTTCTTCTCTAGATTTCTACCAGTCCTTAGGAATATGTGTATGTATTTACATATTTGTTTTCAGATTTTTTTGAGCATCGAAAGTGTGTTTTTCAAAAAATTCAAATATCAAGAACAGTGGAGCTCGGCCTCTGTAGCCACTTTTATGCGTCATTCTAGCTTACTCAGGCCGGCACATATTGTTGTACATACACCCCATTGCAGCCCAAGGTTTGGGTTTTCCTTCAGGGCTTGTTCGGTTAATCCTCTCCCCAAGAGGATTAGAGGGGATTGGCAAGGATTGGTTAGTATTTTGACATATAATAGGTTTAAATCCTTCTCAAACCCCTTCAATCCACTGGGATTCACATACAACCGAACAAGGCCTTAGTGTTTGAACATTTGCTGGTTTTCTTGAAACTGTTGCACCAGTACAATCATACATGATCAATGATTATATATACGCTGTTCCTTTTAGAAATGATCATACACTGTTGCCTTTCTTATTAGTGTTTGTTATACAATGTGGACTCTCTAGGTGCACTTGGGAGGAGCTTGTAGTTTGGCTAGGCCTTGTCAACGCCCACATAGTGCATTGGCACAACTACAACTCAGTCGTGTATTGGTGGTGTAAAAATACATCATCAAATTGTACTTTGAGTAAAATTTACATCACCAAAACGTGCATATTAACATCATAAAAAAAACTCCAACTCCACACGATGATTTAAAGTTTACATCACCAAAAAAGCTCCAACTTCAACAGATGATATAAAATTTACATCACCGCGGAGGCGGCCATGGTGAGTGCGCCAAAGCGGCGTTGGTGGTCGCAGGGTCTGAAGAAGCGTCCATGGGGCCTGGCAGCGGCAGGAGCGCGGCGGAAAGGTTCCACGCGGTAGTTGGGGATGCGTGCGTTTTGCTCGAGCTGCCCAAGTGATGCAAATTTGCATCACTTGGTGCCCTATTTTATCACGAGCAAATCTCAAGTAATTTCTTTGCATCTACATAATGTGTTGGAGCAGCGGTTTTGTGCCTTGCTGATGTAAAAATATGGTATTTTTACATCTACATTATCTATTGAAGATGCTCTTAACCATGTCAATGGCATAACCATGAAAGGAATCACATCTCTTCTCATGCTCGCTTCATGGAAAATTTGAATGAGTAGAATGCGAGAGTTTTCTAGAAATATTCCAAACATGCCTTGTGTCATTACGTCTAAGAGCATCTCCAACAAGCGCGCTAAATAAGCGCCGCGCCACAAATTTAGTCAGTTTAGCACGCGCGGTATAAGGAGTTGGGCGCGCAGTCGGATTCACTATCTCGCGCGGTGTATTTGGGGCGCCCGCTTCCGCGCGCGGCACACTCGAGCGCTCGCGCTGCACTCTCTCTTCTCCGCCTCCTACTCCCCGCGCGCGCCGGCGCCGGCGAACTGCAGTCAATTGACGCACACGTCGGCACCCCGCTCACCCCATTCTATAGCCGCGACCCCTCCACCGCCGCCGCCGCAAACCCTAGCCCGGGTGGCGTTGGCCTCGCCTCCGCCGGAGCTCCTCTGACCATCGGCCTCGCGCGCGGCCTCTTCATGTCGCCGCGGATGACCTCGGCAGCGGGTGGCGTCGCGCCGGCGCCGGCCCGAGCCGCCGCCCCCTCCTCAAAGCTCCCCAATGCGGCGCGGCCAAAGAAGGGCAAGACATCGGCGAAGAAAAACAAGGCGGCGGATGGCTCCGACACCTCGAAGGCGAGGGGGAAGAAGTTTGCAGGGCGTGCGACGGGTGCGGCGGCTACCGAAGCGCCGGCGAGCTCACTCGTTGAGCCGGCGGCCGACGCACACAACATGTTCGACG
Source organism: Triticum urartu (assembly GCF_003073215.2). Classification (NCBI taxonomy): domain Eukaryota; kingdom Viridiplantae; phylum Streptophyta; class Magnoliopsida; order Poales; family Poaceae; genus Triticum; species Triticum urartu. The sequence goes on from NC_053024.1 coordinate 463,050,665, forward strand.
AAATGCCCCCAAGGTAAAAAAAATCCAACTTTTCATTTTTTTGTTATTTTTTCAATGCATTCACATATAGATAGCTTATTTGCATTGTTCAAAAAACTTTGTAGTCTCAATGATGATGCATACATGTCAACAATGGGTGTTGGCTCCAACAATTCGCATTGGTCTCAAACCAATGACATGCATTTCGAAGACCATGAGTTCGAGGTGGACGAGGAGGGTGAGGGAGTCCTGGATTAGGGGGTGTTCGGATAGCCGGATTATACCTTCAGCCGGACTCCTGGACTATGAAGATACAAGATTGAAGACTTCGTCCCGTGTCCGGAAGGGACTTTCCTTGGCGTGGAAGGCAAGCTTGGCGATACGGATATGTAGATCTCCTACCATTGTAACCGACTTTGTGTAACCCTAACCCTCTCCGGTGTCTATATAAACCAGAGGGTTTTAGTCCGTAGGACAACATTCACAACAACAATCATCCCATAGGCTAGCCTCTAGGGTTTAGCCTCTCCGATCTCGTGGTAGATCTACTCTTGTACTACCCATATCATCAATATTAATCAAGCAGGACGTAGGGTTTTATCTCCATCAAGCGGGCCCGAACCTGGGTAAAACTTCGTGTCCCTTGCCTCCTGTTACCATCCGGCCTAGACGCACAGTTCAAGACCCCCTACCCGAGATCCGCCGGTTTTGACACCGACATTGGTGCTTTCATTGAGAGTTCCTCTGTGTCGTCGTCGTCAGGCTCGATGGCTCCTACGATCATCAATAGTGATGCAGTCCAGGGTGAGACCTTCCTCCCCGGACAGATCTTCGTCTTCGGCGGCTTCGCACTGCGGGCCAATTCACTTGGCCATCTGGAGCAGATCGAAAGCTATGTCCCTGGCCGTCAGGTCAGATTTGGAAGTTTAAACTACACGGCTGACATCCGCGGGGACTTGATCTTCGACGGATTCGAGCCACTGCCGAGCGCGCCGCACTGTCACGACGAGCATGATCTAGCTCTGCCTCCGAACAGTGCCCTGGAGGCCGCACCCGAATCGGCTTCGACCCTTAATTCGGAGCCTACTGCACCGATCGAGGATGGGCGGTTGGACACCGCCTCGGGGGCTGCGATCCCAACGGCGATCGAGCCGAACACCAGCCCCGCACTCCGCGAGTCTCGTGACTCCAAGGGGTCGGACTCCTCTCCGGACTCCGAACCCTCCGCGCCCCTGCCGATCGAATCCGATTGGGCGCCGATCATGGAGTTTACTGTCGCGGACATCTTTCAGCACTCGCCTTTCGGCGATATTCTGAAGACGCTAAAGTCTCTCTCTTTATCAGGAGAGCCCTGGCCGGACTATGGTCAGCAACGTTGGGATACGGACGATGAAGAAATTCAAAGCCCACCCACCACCCACTTTGTAGCCACTGTCTATGATTTAACCGACATGCTCGACTTCGACTCCGGAGACATCGACGGTATGGACGCCGATGAAGGAGACGATGAAGAACCAGCGCCTATTGGGCCCTGGAACGCCACCTCGTCATATGACATATACATGGTGGACGCACCAAAAGATGACGACGAGGAGCAGAAGGACGAACCAAAGGCTTGTTCCCTCGAAAAGCAGTCAAAGCAGCGACGCAAGCGCCGCCCCAAATCCCGCCTCGGCAGAAACAGCGATCACACAGACCCAGCGCTGGAGCAGGGCGAACCGCTACCGGACAACAGCAATCCGGATAATCAAACCGAACAAACAAATGTTATCAAGGATAATGGTCCGGACGATATAACGCCGGACAGGCACCCGGAGCAGTAGAATGCCCATAAGGCTTGTTGCCACCGCGAGGAGTCTTAGAAAGCAGAAGCAAAGGCTCAAGGCTGCGCAAGACACACTCCAAATCAGATGGAGTAAAATACTCAACATAGCAGCGAGGTACAGCGACAATCGCCCCTCCAAGAGCTACCCAAAGCGGAAGCTGCTACCAGAATTCGATGAGGAGGCCTCAGACCCCCCACAACCAAATATCAAAGCAGCCACCTGGTCGGATAGACGACCCCTCTACCAACACAGAGCGGCATACAACGCCGCTCACAATACAACACGCGACCCATGCGAGGGCTCGCACCCAAAGGACGGTGCAACAAGATCCATCTATGGACCACGCAAGCGTACCCCAGCATACAATGCAACACAACAAGCATCCGAACAACGCGGTACACCCAGCTACAGGGGTGCCGCACACCCCCTATGTTTCACCGATGAGGTGCTGGACCATGAATTTCCAGAGGGATTCAAACCCGTAAACATAGAGTCATACGACGGAACAACAGACCCTGGGGTCTGGATTGAGGACTACATCCTTCATATCCATATGGCTCGAGGAGATGATCTCCACGCCATCAAGTACTTACCCCTCAAGCTCAAAGGGCCAGCTCGTCACTGGCTTAAAGTCCTCCCCGAAAGCTCCATTGGAAGTTGGGAAGAGCTCAAAGACGCCTTTTGGGCAAATTTTCAAGGGACTTATGTCCGACCTCCGGATGCAGACGATTTGAGTCATATAACTCAACAGCCCGGAGAGTCAGCCCAAAAGCTTTGGAACAGGTTTCTTACTAAAAAGAACCAGATTGTCGACTGTTTGGACGCCGAAGCCTTGGCAGCTTTTAAGCATAGCGTCCGTGACGAATGGCTCGCCAGACACCTCGGCCAAAATAAGCCGAGAACGATGGCCGCATTAACAAACCTCATGACCCGCTTTTTCGCGGGTGATGACAGCTGGCTAGCCAGATATAGCACCAGCGACCCCAGTACATCTGAATTTAGAGATGGAAACGGGAAATCACGGCGCAACAGCAATGACAAACGCCGGAATAAAGAAGACCGCACGAAGGGCACGACAGTAAACGCCGGATTCAAAAGCTCTCGGCCAGGTCAAAAGCCGCCCTCTAAAGGCACCAAGGATGAACTATCCAGCCTCAACAAAATTCTGGACCAAGTATGCCAGATCCATAGTACCCCTGGAAAACCTGCTAATCATACCCACGGAGAATGTTGGGTCTTCAAGCAGTCCGGCAAGCTTAACGCCGTACACAAGGGGGAGGATACACCAAGTGAAGACGAGGATGAGCCTCCCAAGCAAGACACGGGGGAACAAAAGAAATTTCCACCAGAAGTCAAAACAGTAAACGTGTTACACGTGATCAAGGGAAAAAACAACGCGGCACTCCCAGGAAAATATACCCAAGTGCCTGTCACCGCGAGGTCCTGCCACTGGCCGTCTCAACCGATCACTTTCGACCATCGCGATTACTCAGCAAGTATCCGACACGCAGGATGGGATTCCTTGGTATTAGACCCAGTAATTGGCGGATATCACTTAACACGAGTCTTGATGGACGGTGGCAGCAGCCTAAACCTAATATATCAGGATACAATCCACGGGATGGGGTTAGACCCAACACAAATTCGCCATAGCAATACTACCTTTAAAGGAGTAACGCCAGGCCCAGGGGCCCGTTGTACAGGCTCCCTCCTACTACAAGTTATATTCGGCTCCCCCGATAACTTCCGTCGTGAGCATTTAACCTTCCACATCGCTCCGTTTCAAAGTGGCTATCAAGTACTGCTCGGACGCGAAGCTTTCGCTCGCTTTAATGCAATACCACACTACGCCTCCCTCACACTCAAGATGCCCGGTCCATGTGGCATCATTTCAGTGCACGGAAATATCAAGCGATCTCTGCGCGCCGAAGAGAGTGAGGCTGCCTTGGCAGCCGCACACTAAAGGCGCCCGGACCAGCGAAAGCATCCAATAGGTCGTCAAGGCCTCAGACGCAACTAATCGAGTCCGGCGCCGTTACTTATACCGAATAAATGGTCACACCCCTTTTTGTCAATACAAGGGGCTCAACGCGCGCAGACAAGTGGCAATTTCTTCTCATCTTGAATTATATATGGTTTCTTTAAAAAACTATCTTTTTTGCATGACAACTTTTTCACCTAAATTCCTCTCTTTTATAGACGATCATCGTGCTACACCCGTCCAGGATACGGCACAACGGAGACACAGGCGCAGACGTGCAGCAGGGACCCGCTCCAAGGATTCCTTTTAGATTAAGACCCTGCGTAAACCTTTTTTACTGTCTCTTGTTGATACATATCCACCGCTGAGAAGGATGCTGACGTCTTGGCATGTGGCCACGCCAGAACAATGCACGTACCTGGACACAAGGGGCTTCTTACAAAGGCCATTATTTAGGCCCGGTTTATACCACAAAGACCAAATACCTTAGGGAGTGTTCGGCGTCGCGAGTTTAGCCCTATATGCATCAGCTCCGAATCATTGTCTTTGGTCAAATGTTGGGTTCGCCCAGCTCCTGTGTTTTGGTGCCTTACGTTCCGCTTTACCGGCTAAGGTAGCACCAGGAGAACTACTGCGATTGTGCCCTGGTTCATCCGGACGAGCACCTCAGTAGAGAGAGCTGAAAACTGACTGTCATGATATAGCGTGAGACTGGTCAACCACTCGATGACCTGTGGGAATGTTAGAATTCATCCGCCTTAACGAAGGGCCGTTTTCTGGCCAGGCATGTACGCACCCCGGAATCGGGAGAGTGCGGAGCCACCAGGGGCTATCTAGTAGCCCCACTGTCAGACTCCTATGGCTAAGTGAAAGTGCTAAAGCATTATAATCCGGTTGCCTCGCTCGCTCCGCTATCACCTCCTTAATAGGACCAAGACGTTGGGTTAAGTGTGAACGCGTGTTTTTGCGAGCACCTCCGCATTATGTGCGTGGGGGTTGAAGCCGACGACTGCTATCTTTTAGGTTATACACATGTATACATAAACGGCCGCCCAGGAGGCATCATATTACTTTCAGGCAAAAGTATAAAAATAGCCTTATAAAAATTTATACAAGCATTTCGCTTACAATGAGATTACATATCACTCAAACATAATATTTTTTGAGCACTTGGTCTCTATTAAACGAGCACCCTCAAGAACTTCTTCAAAGTAGTGCTCAGCAGCCATTTGACCTATGGCCGAATCCCGCGCTGCAACAGTGGTAGCATCCATCTCCGCCCAGTATGCTTTAACACGGGCAAAGGCCATCTGTGATCCCTCTATGCACGCCGACCTCTTCATCGCATTAATGCGCGGCACCACGTCAAGGAGCTGCTGCACCAAGCTGAAATAGTTATTCGGTCTTGGCCTTTCCGGCCATATCTGATCCACAACAGACCTCATGGCGAGTCCGGACAACCTATTCAGTTCGGCCCATTCGGCTAATTGGTCAGTCAATGAAAGCGGGCGCTCGGGAGAATGGAATCATCTCCAAAACAGCTGGTCTACTTCACGGTCCGTCTGACCCTGGAAGTACTTGGCCGCATCGGCAGCGCTCGCCGCCAAATCCATATACACATCCTCCGTACTCAACAGCCGATCCAGAGGGGCATACCGTGGATCTCCGAACTTCCTCCGCAACATAAAGGACTTCCCAGCTACAATATCCCCGGCTTCCCGCAGCTCCTCCTTCTTTGCCCTCATAGCAGAGCGGAGGTCTTTTCTCGTCGCAGCAGCCTTCTCAAGGTCCGATGCCTTCGCTTGGTTTTCCTTTTCAAGAACCCGGCAACGGTCGGCGGCGGCTTTTAATTCTATGGCCATCTTGTCTCGGCTCTCGCCATGCGCGGCCTTCTCGGCTTGCAACTCTTCGGCCGCCTTCAAAGCAGCCGCATTACCCAACCTCGCTTGTTCCTTGGCTCGGGCAAGTTCTGCCCGCAAGGCTTCAACAGTGGCAGCTCCATCTGCAGTCACAACATATTAAAGATACTGGCATCATGCTGCTCTTCCTATGTGGCGTTTACCAGATAATGACACTTACCCTATGCCTCGTCAAGCCTTTTGTTAACAAGCTCGATGTCGGCGTCTGCCGCATCCAACTGCCGTTCTAAATGGGCAAACTCGCTAGTCCGGCTAGCCACCGGAGCTTCCATCACCTGCACATAGAGGCAGTATGGTTATTACCTGGGAATATGATCCTCTGTTCGTCGTCGTTTCCAACGACAACCAGAGTCTCAGGGGCTACTATCTACACAGGGCACACCTAGCATGTGTAGGACTATCATACATTCTTTTACGTACCTCAAAGCCTGTTAGTAGACTCATAAAAGCTTCATGCAATCCGCTTTCGGCGGACGAGATTCTCTCCATCACCATATTCATCAGCACATGGTGTTCATCTGAGATGGCCGCTCGCCCCACCAACTCCCTCAGAACATCCGATCGCACACTAGACGGTGCCGGACTCTTTTGTCTGCTCTCTTTGGGAGCCGGACACTGGGGGCTTCGGGGGTCAATGGGATTATCTTCTGGCCTCACCGGACTCGGAGAGGCCCTCCGCGACGACACTTCAGGGTCGCCCGCTTCTGGAGCGGAGGAGTCTGGAGGAGGTGTTTCGCTCTCCATCATCTCTGGAAGAAGATCCCCCGAAGATGAGCTCATTTGAGAGGGGCTAAGGCCCGAACTGCAAAGATATATGCGGTGGTTATTTTCTCAGAAGAAAAAGATGGCATATTTGTACTATTAAAGTATTTCGGGTCACTTACGACTCGCGGGAGAATTGATCCCCCCGCGGACTTTGTGCGGCAACAGCGCCCCCAAGGTAGGACCCTCTGTGGGAGACTTCTTCTCCCGTTTGGAAGCTTCGGCTTCCGAATCCCTGGGCTCAGTCCTTTTCCTCTTCTGGTCGTCTTCCTTCATGGAGACGCTCGCTCCCTCGGTCAGAATGGGCAGCGTTGGGGGCCCGCGTCCGCCCGTATTATCCTCCACAGTATCTTCCTTCAAGGGCTCCGGGCAAGGTGCGGTCTGGAGCATCTTTTCCAATACCGGATTTTCCAAGCCCTCAGGGAGGGGGGCCGAACACCGAATCAACTTCGCCTTTGTTAGCCAGTCCTGGTCAAAAAGCGAACTCTCAGAAATAACTTCGTAACAAAGGAGAGATAGTATGTTCGGCCGGAAGATGCCTTACCTGTTCGGCGGCGCGGTTACTACTCAGGCCCACGTCCTCGGTGATTTTTGGACACTCCACCTGAGGTCCGAAGAATGACTTGTACATCTCCTCGTGCGTCAGGCCGAGAAAATTTTGAATGACACGCGGTCCCTCGGGATTGAACTCCCACAGGCGAAGAGGCCGGCGTTTGCAAGGCTGGACTTGACGAACCAGCATAACTTGTATTACCGCAACCAAACTGAAATCTCCATTGAAGATATCTCGAATGCGGCTTTGCAGTATAGGCACGTCCTTGGCTGGACCCCAGCTCAGACCTCTGCTGATCCATGACATCAGTTGTGAAGGAGGGCCCGAGCAGAAAATAGGGGTGGCCGCCCACTTGGCACTTCTAGGAGGAACCTTTGGGCCACGGAGCTCCCGTCATCTTGCGTATTGAGGCACCTCCACACGCTGCATGTTGCCCCTCGATCATCTTCGGCTTTACTTCAAAGGTCTTGAGGCATAGGCCAAAGTGAGGGGTAACCCGGAGGAAGGCCTCGCACACGACAATAAATGTCGTGATATGAAGAAAGGAGTCCGGAGCTAGATCATGGAAGTCTAGCCCGTAATAAAACATCAAACCCCTGACGAAAGGATCCAGAGCAAGGCCTAGACCTCGGAGGAAGTGGGAGACGAACACGACGTTCTCGTTGGGTTCGGGGGTGGGGACGGCCTGCCCTCGGGGAGGCAGCCGATGCAAAATCTCGGCGGTCAGATATCTGGCCTCCCTCAACTTTTTGATGTCTTCTTCTGTGATGGAGGAAGGCACCCATCGGCCTTGAAGGCTAGATCCGGACATGACTGAAGGTTCGGAGCACCTGACCTGAACTTTGGGCGTTTGAGCTTGAGGTGGGGGAAGGATTTGATTGAGCACGTGAGGAAAAAAATAAAGGCCTTGTCCCTTTATAAAGAGGGTGAATATCAAGCGTCCTCTCCGTGTCCATTTGGACTTGCCTGTAATCTAGGAGTCCTAAAAGCGGTTGGGTTACCCACGCCCGTATTGATGGGAATCCCGGAATAAGGGGACACGATCTCTGCTTTAACAAGACGTGCCAAGGAAACCGCCTCGCATGACGCGCTGAGGTGGGATAATGAAACGACTCGGATAAAGGCTTGGCCGTGGTGTGTCACACTACGGAATACGTCAGCAGATTGGATTTGTGTAAATATTATTCTCTCTGTGGCAATATGTGGAAACTTATTTTGCAGAGTCGGACACTATCTTTGTGTTCAAAATCTTCTATGAAGTACTTGGAGGAGGAACCCGCCTTGCAATGTCGAAGACAATCTGCGCACCGGACTCGTCGTCATTGAAGCCTGGTTCAGGGGCTACTGAGGGAGTCCTGGATTAGGGGGTGTTCGGATAGCCGGACTATACCTTCAGCCGGACTCCTGGACTATGAAGATACAAGATTGAAGACTTCGTCCCGTGTCCGGAAGGGACTTTCCTTGGCGTGGAAGGCAAGCTTGGCGATACGGATATGTAGATCTCCTACCATTGTAACCGAATTTGTGTAACCCTAACCCTCTCCGGTGTCTATATAAACCGGAGGGTTTTAGTCCGTAGGACAACATTCACAACAACAATCATACCATAGGCTAGCCTCTAGGGTTTAGCCTCTCCGATCTCGTGGTAGATCTACTCTTGTACTACCCATATCATCAATATTAATCAAGCAGGACGTAGGGTTTTATCTCCATCGAGAGGGCCCGAACCTGGGTAAAACTTCGTGTCCCTTGCCTCTTGTTACTATCCGGCCTAGACGCACAGTTCGGGACCCCCTACCCGAGATCCGCCGGTTTTGACACCGACAGAGGGTGAGGGCATTGTCGACGCACCGAAAGGAAGAGCGGGCAATTACACCAACGTCGATGACATCTTACTATGCAATACTTGGTTGCAAGTGTCGAGGGATCCATCCGTTGGAGGTGATCAAAGTAGAGATGCTTATTGGGGGCGGATGAAAGAACACTTTGATGTTCACAACTTGAGTGGAATTGACAGCTCCGAGAGATCACTTCGGTCCCGATGGTCGACAATCAACTCGGATTGTCAAAGGTGGGCGGCCTGTCAAAAGGCGGTTGACAAGTTGAACCCAAGTGGCACAAATGAGGACGATAGAGTAAGTGGCATTTCATACATGTTCATCATACTTGTTGTTGGTGCTAACTTGCTTTGTTTTCATGTAGTACAACATTGCGCAAAACTTGTTCAAAGAAGAGGAGAGGACAACCAAGAAGGGGAAGATCAAGAAAGGAAGGGTCTTTACCTTGCCCCATTGCTATAATGTGTTGAAGGATGATGAGAAATGGAAGAAGCGTGAAGATTTGGATGATTTGCATTTGAGCAACAAACGGAAGCGAACAATTAAGTTGGATGATGATGAGGAGGAGGAGGATGCATCGAGTGATGACGACAAGAGAAGCCCCACACCCAACTCGGTTTCATACTCGCAGCCAAAGCGACCGGATGGGTGCAAGAAAGACAAAACCGAAAAGAAGAAGAGGAAAGGAGATGATGAGCTCAAAAATGCTATGGAAGCTATTGTGAAGGCAAGAAAAGAAGCCAACGAGGTGAGGAAAATGGCAAGGAACCAAGACGCCGCGGCCGAGGAGAGGAGGTTGGCGGCCGAGGAGAGGAGGGTGGCGGCCGAGGAGAGGAAGGTGGCTTTGGAGGAGAGAAAGGTGAGCAATGAGGAGCGAACTAGATTGTTGAAATGGGAGAAGCACTTGTTCTTCTTGGACACATCTAACCTCAATGCGGCACAAAAGGAGTATGTCAATCTTGCCCGTGAAGAAGTCTTGATCCAAAAAAGAGCCATGGTTCATGCAATGGGTGGCGGTGGCCTCGGCGCCATGGATGGCATGGGTGGCTTCGGAGGTACCTTGCGCGGTGCAATGGGAGGCATTGCTGGCTTTGGAGCACCCCCCGACGCTATGGCCACCATGGGAGACATGAGTTTTGCTTCTCTCATGGGAGGCATGGGTGCACCTCCGGCCGCCATGGGCGGTATGTCTTTCGATGTGCCTACTTGCACACATTCCCATGAAGATGTCGTTGAAGATCTTGCCAACACCGTCGGATCTTCACGTGATGCGGTGCGCGATGAGGAGAGGGAGGAAGGTTCATCTTCGGAGGCGGAAGAATCGTCTTCCGAAGATGAGGACGAGGATGAAGACGAGGACGAGGAATGATGTGTCTTTCATTTGTGTATTGAACTTGATTTGCATTTTGAACTTGGTTGGATGAACTTGTGGGCATGATTTTGAACTTGTGTGCATGAACTTTTCTTCATCAACTTGTTTGTGTGAAATTTTATATGTCATGTTCATTGCATTTTGAATGTTTCATCAACTTCATTTTGTGTTCAAAATGCCATATATGCAATGCACCGGCGAGTCGCGCGCGCTGCTGCTGGAGCCAGCGCCGCGCGCCGCGCCAAACCAGGCGATGGGCGCGCGGCAAATCAGTTTTTTGCGCGCGGCGCGTTCGGCGCCCGTTGGACATGCTCTAAGATCAACCTGAAGCATCTGTGTTGGGGTGTTGGGGGTAGAACACTTAAGTTATATTATGTCACGAAAGTAGAGGCCATGTCGTTGTTTGGTTACAATTCTTATACTCCCTCTGAGCCATATTACTTGTCGCTAAAATGGATGTATCTGAACACATTTTGATGCTACATATAACTGTTCGAGCGACAAGTAATATGGATCGGAGGGAATAATAATTTTATGACAAGGACCATCCCATGGACTTCACCAGCAATCCATCATCCAACCCTCAAGCTTCAAGTGGTCTGGGTCATGTCTGCATATTACCGAACATGTAGGGTCATACACTTAACAGATAGCGGTTTGATAGAGCACTACGAAATCATAGGAGAATGAGAGAAAAGCACAAGGAATATGAATGTTTTAGGAAATAATTCCATTTTGGTTCTGCCCCCAAAAACCTTGCCTTCAATCCATCAGTGTACTCAACCAATTCATCCAATATCTGAAATATTCCGAAGTAGTGCACTCTAACAACATAATCTTCTAAAGGATCTGGTGGATCAACAGTAGTAGCTGCACAAACTAAAAAACCTTTGATCAAAACATAATCTGATGCAACACCACACTTGAAGAACAAAAGGTCCCCCTTGTGACGCCCCCGATTCAATCGTACACTAATCATACACGCAAACGTGTACGATCAAGATCAGGGACTCACGGGAAGATATCACAACACAACTCTACAAATAAAAATAAGTCATACAAGCATCATATTACAAGCCAGGGGCCTCGGGGGCTCAAATACAAGAGCTCGATCATAGACGAGTCAGCGGAAGCAACAATATCTGAGTACAGACATAAGTTAAACAAGGTTGCCTTAAGAAGGGCTAGCACAAACTGGGATACGGATCGAAAGAGGCGCAGGCCTCCTGCCTGGGATCCTCCTAACTACTCCTGGTCGTCGTCAGCGGGCATCACGTAGTAGTAGGCACCTCCGGTGTAGGGGTCGTCGTCGACGGTGGCGTCTGGCTCCTGGGCTCCAACATCTGGTTGCGACAACCAGGTAGAAGGGATAGAGGGAAAGAAGGAGAAAGCAACCGTGAGTACTCATCCAAAGTACTCGCAAGCAAGAAGCTACACTACATATGCATGGTATCAAATGGAGTAAGGGTATCATATGTGGACTGAACTGCAGAAAGCCGGAATAAGAGGGGACAGCTAGTCCTTTTGGAGACTACGCTTCTGGCAGCCTCCGTCTTGCAGCATGTAGAAGAGATTAGACTGAAGTCCTCCAAGTAGCATCGTATAGCATAATCCTAACCGATGATCCTCCCCTCGTCGCCCTGTGAGAGAGCGACACCGGTTGTATCTGGCACTTGGAAGGGTGTGTTTTATTAAGTATCCGGTTCTAGTTGTCATAAGGTCAAGGTACAACTCCAAGTCGTCCTGTTACCGAAGATCACGGCTATTCGAATAGATTAACTTCCCTGCAGGGGTGCACCACATACCCAACAGCTCGATCCCATTTGGCCGGACACACTTTCCTGGGTCATGCCCGGCCTCGGAAGATCAACACGTCGCAGCCCTACCTAGACAACAGAGAGGTCAGCACGCCGGTCTAAATCCTATGGCGCAGGGGTCTGGGCCCATCGCCCTTAGCACACCTGCACGTTGCGGGCGGCCGGAAGCAGACCTAGCCTAGGCGTTCCAGTCCAATCCGGCGCGCGCACGCTCAGTCGCTGACGTCACGAAGGCTTCGGCTGATACCACGAGCCGGGATACCCATAACTACTCCCGCGTAGATGGTTAGTGCGTATAGACCAAATGGCCAGACTCAGATCAAATACCCAGATCTCGTTAAGCGTGTTAAGTATCCGCGAACGCCGACCAGGGCCAGGCCCACCTCTCTCCTAGGTGGTCAACCTGCCCTGTCGCTCCGCCACAAAGATCACACAGAGGGCCGTTGGGACAAAGGTCCTTTCAGCCCCCAATCCGTGAATCACTCGCGGGTGCTCACAAGCCGACCCGTCTTTAGTCACCACATGTATCATGTATAAAGCATATAGTATATACCCGTGATCAACTCCCGAGTGATCACGGCCCGATAGTATAGCATGGCAGACGGACAAGGATGTAGGGCCACTGATGAAAATACTAGCATCCTATACTAAGCATTAGGATTGCAGGTAAAGGTAACAACAGTAGTAGCAAGGACAGGCTATGCATCAGATAGGATTAACGGAAAGCAGTAACATGCTACACTACTCTAATGCAAGCAGTATAGAGAAGAGTAGGCGATATCTGGTGATCAAAGGGGGGGGCTTGCCTGGTTGCTCTGGCAAGAGAGAGGGGTCGTCAACACCGTAGTCGTACTGGGTAGCAGCGGCGTCGGTCTCGGTGTCTAGAGAGAGAAGAGGGGGAAGAAACAATAAATATAATGCAAGCATATGCATAGTGAAGCATGACATGACAAGTAACGATGCTAGGCGTGCCCTAACGTGGTATGAGGTGGTACCGGTTAAGGGGGAAACATCCGGGAAAGTATTCCCGGTGTTTCGTGATTTCGGGCAGAGGAGCCGGAGGGGGAAAGTTGCGGGTTCGATAGGTTAGGGGTGTGTGGCGGACGAACGGACTGCGTATCCGGATTCGTCTCGTCGTTCTGAGCAACTTTCATGTTGAAAATATTTTAATCCGAGTTACGGATTAAAAGATATGATTTTCTAAAGATTTTATTAATTTCTGGAATTTAATTAATTAATTATTTAATTCGAAAAATGAATTTATGACGTCAGCATGATGTCATGCTGACGTCAGCAGTCAACAGGGTTGACTTGGTCAACCTGACAGGTGGGTCCCGTTCGTCATACTCTGTTAGTTAATTAACAATAGTTAATTAGGTTAATTAGCCATTAGGTTAATTAATCAGGATTAATTAAATTAAGTATTTACTTAATTAATTAATTAATATTTTAATTATCATTTATTTTTATTTTTAACGTTCTGGGGGGCCTGCGGTCAGTGGCATGGCCGGTCCAGTCAGCAAGGCTGACCGGGTCAACAGGCCGGCCGGGCCCCTAGGGCCCACGGGTCAGTGACCCAGGGGTGGCCCCAGGTCGGCCACGTCGGCGGCCGGCGTTGGGGAGCTCCGGGGAGCGTTCCCGCGGCGGAGGGGCGCCGGACCTCGCCGGGATTCGCCGTCCGGCGGCAAAAATGGCCGCGGGCGGGTGCGTTCGAACGTGGAGGGGATGCCGCGTCCAACGGTGGCAGAGGCACGGCCGGACTTGGCCGGAAACGACGCCGGCGAGCGGCGGAGGCGGCGGTGGGATTCGGGACCGCGTCGGGATCGCGCTACGGGGCTAACGGGAAGGCCAGGGGGGCTGCGCGACGCGCTGAGCACAAGGGGCTCGGCCCCGTGACCATTTGGTCACTGGAAGGGCGCCGGCGACGAGATCCGCGACGGGGGCGCTCGGGTACGGAGGGGAACGAGGGGGAAGAGGAGGGGGGGCCTCGACCGAGCGGAGGAGGCGCGAGGGGAGGGGGTACGTGGGGCGCGGTGAGCCGGCGCGAGCCGGAGCGCGACGAGCGCGGCGCCGGAGCGAGCTCCGGCCATGGCGACCGAGCGCGGGGGTCGACCCCTACGGCTACAGAGCGAAGCAGGGGAGGGAAGAGCTCACGGGGGGGACGCGTGGGGTCTCGGAAGCGGGCTCGGGGGCGGTCGGGGGCGTCCGGCGGGGAGGAGGTCGAGGCGGCGGCCGTCCGGCGATGCGGATCCGGCGAGGTGGGAGTCGGGGACGGTCCCGAGGCGACGAGGGGGGGGGGGGGGGGGGAGGGGGACGGGGGCCGGTGGGGTAGGGGCGCCGGCGTCGGGGGCGACGGGATCGGGCGGATCCCGATCCAGATCGGCGGGGGAGGGAGGAGAAGGGGATCGGGGGGGGAATGGGGGTCGGCTAGGGTTTCCGCCGACCGGGGGGGTTATGGGAGTGAGGGGGTGGGCCGGGCCAGGGGCTGGCCGGTTGGGCCAGGTGGGCTTGGCTCAGTTGGGCCACGGCCCAGGGAGGGGGGGGGCTTTTCTCTTCTTCTCTTTTTTTTGTTGCCTTGACCCTTTTCGTATTTTCTTTCTTTTATTTATTTTCTCTTGTGTCCCAATTCAGTTTAAAATATTTATGCATTTTATAAAACTGGGGCTCCTACACCACAATTATCTATGTAATATTTAGTACAAACCGAACATTTTTATTTCAATGTTTGAAAACTTTTATTATTTACCAAAGTTTGAATTTGAATCTTGGTCCGGTTTTGATCTAACGACCGATTAGCAACAGTAACGTAGGTAACGTGGCTCCATTAGCGTGGGATTACTGTAGCTTAATTACCCGAGCGTTACAAATCTCCTCCACTACAAGAAATCTCGTCCCGAGATTTAGGAGGTAGAAGGAAACAACGCGGGGTATTCTTCACGCAGGCGATCCTCGCGTTCCCAAGTGGCTTCGTCTTCAGAGTGATTCGACCACTGGACTTTGAGGAACTTGATCGCCTTCTGACGTGTGCGGCATTCAGCTTGGTCGAGAATGCGGACCGGATGCTCTTTATAGGAGAGGTCCTGCTGCAATTCGAGCACTTCATGATCCACCGCTCGGATTGGATCCTTGAAGCAACGGCGGAGTTGTGACACATGGAACACATCGTGAACCTGAGAAAGGTTCGGCGGAAGCTCCAGTTGATATGCCACCTTTCCACGCCTTTCGAGAATAGTGAAGGGACCGATATAGCGAGGAGCTAGCTTGCCCTTGATCCCGAAGCGGTGAGCACCCTTCATTGGGGTAACTCGAAGATAAGCCTTTTCGCCAGGTTGATAGACCATGTCTTGGTGATGACGGTCATACTGACTTTTCTGACGTGACTGAGCAGTCTTGAGATTCTCGCGAATAATGCGAACTTGTTCTTCGGCCTGTTGGATAATATCCGGACCGAAGAATGGGCGTTCCCCAGTTTCTGACCAGTTCAGAGGGGTTCGACACTTTCGTCCATATAGCACTTCGAAGGGGGACATCTTCAGACTAGCTTGATAGCTATTATTATAAGAGAACTCGGCATATGGAAGAGATTCCTCCCATTTCTTGCCGAATGAGATTACACAAGCTCGAAGCATGTCTTCGAGAACTTGGTTGACACGTTCAACTTGCCCTTGCGATTGAGGATGGAACGCAGTACTGAACGACAGATGAGTCCCCATAGCTTCTTGGAAACTCGCCCAAAACCTTGAAGTGAATAAACTGCCACGGTCTGAACTGATAACCAGTGGAATACCGTGAAGTGAAACAATTCTGGCCATGTAGAGAGTAGCAAGATGACTAGCAGTGATTGTCTCTTTGACCGCCAGAAAATGGGCAACTTTGGAAAGCCGGTCAATGACGACAAGAATAGCATCATTACCTTTCTGCGATTTGGGAAATCCAGTGACGAAGTCCATTTCAACATGGTCCCATTTCCATTCAGGAATAGAGATAGGTTGCAGAGTCCCAGCAGGCCTTTGATGCTCTGCTTTGATTCGGCGACAAATGTCACACTCAGCAACATAACGAGCAATGTCCTGCTTCATATTAGACCACCAGAATCTTTGACGAATATCCTGATACATCTTTGTACTACCAGGATGGATGGACAGAGGCGTATCATGAGCTTCTTGCATAACCCTTTTAGTCTTATCTAGGTTTTTCTTCGAACATGGTACCACTAAGCGGCCTTTGAAATACAAGGCGCCATCGTCGGCGATCGTGAAGAATGAGGGCTTTCCCCTTTTGAGGTCGCGCTTAATCTTGAGGACTTCATCGTCACATTTCTGTATCCATTTGATGGTGTCCACAAGATCTGGTTTCGCAACCAGGGTATTGAGAGAACCCTTGGAAACAACATGGAGGTTCTGTTTGGGGAAACCTTCGGGAGGGGGAGCGAGTGATCCCGGAGGAACAATATGGAGGTTCAGCCTTCTAAATTCTTCGGTAAGCGAGGGCTGAACTTTGTGGACCTGGAGGTGGTTGCAGTAAGACTTGCGGCTCAGGGCATCAGCCATTACATTAGCCTTGCCGGGGGTATATGATATATCCACGTCAAAGTCTGCAACAGTCTCCATCCATCTTTGCTGACGTAGATTCAAATCTGGCTGAGTAAACAGATACTTCAGACTTTGATGGTCGGTGAAGATCTCGCAACGATTACCGAGAAGGTAATGTCGCCACTGCTTCAGTGCATGAATGACAGCAGCAAGCTCGAGGTCGTGAACCGGGTAGTTTTCTTCGTGAGGGCGCAATTGACGAGAGGCATAAGCAATCACTCTGCGCTCCTGCATTAGGACACAGCCTAATCCTTGGCGGGAAGCGTCGCAGTAAATGACGAAGTCCTTCTTAGTATCAGGTGGTGCAAGCACGGGGGCAGAAGTCAACTTGTCTTTGAGCGCCTGGAAACTTTCCTGACACTTGTCTGTCCAGTCAAACTTGACACCCTTATGCAACAGATTAGTCAGGGGCCTGGCAATCTTGGAGAAGTTCTCGACGAATCGACGGCCAGTAGCTGGCGAGACCGAGGAAACTTCGGACTTGCTTGACGTTCTTCGGAGGAGTCCAATCGAGAATAGCCTGAACTCGTTCAGGGTTGACGGCAATACCATCCTTGGAGATGACATGCCCAAGATAGGTTACTTCGGGGAGCCAGAATTCACACTTGGAATACTTAGCATACAGTTGATGTTCTCGAAGCTTCTCTAGCACAAGACGCAGATGTCCAGCATGTTCTTCCTCGTTCTTGGAAAATACAAGGATATCGTCCAGATAAACCACGACGAACTTGTCGAGGTAATCCATGAATATATAAATTCATCAGACGAGAGAAGGTGGCGGGAGCATTCGTTAAGCCGAATGACATGACTGTGTACTCATATGATCCATACCGAGTCACGAAGGCGGTTTTTGGGATGTCCTCTTCACGAACACGGATCTGGTGGTAACCCAACCTCAAGTCGAGTTTGGAGAACACTGATGAACCAGCCAGTTGATCATAAAGATCATTGATCCGAGGAAGAGGGTATTTATTCTGAATGGTAGCTTGGTTTATAGGACGGTAGTCTTGGACCAATCGGTTTGTTCCATCCTTCTTCCTAACAAAGAGAGAAGGTGCTCCCCAAGGAGAGCAACTTGGGCGAATGAAACCTTTGACAAGAGATTTGTCGATTTCCTCCTTAAGCTCAAGGAGTTCATGCGGCGGCATCTTGTAGGGTCGCTTAGCTATAGGGGTAGTGCCGGGTTTCAAGTCGATGATGAATTCGACAGCTCTAGCAGGGGGAATCCCTGGAAGTTCTTCAGGGAATACATCTTGGAATTCACGAACGATGGGAACGTTTTCAATGCCCTCGAGTGGTGCAGCGTTCAACGCGTTCAAGGCATAAAGTCGTGCCTCGGCGTTCTGAACTAGATGAGCTTGATAAGCTATTATTTCATCAGAAGGGTGTAGCAAATGGACGACCTTAGTGGCGCAAACTATAGAAGCAGTATGCGCTTTTAACCAATTCATTCCCAGAATGAGATCAATGCTACAGGACTTCAGTACGATGGGAGAGACAAGGAATTCCAGTCCTTCGATTTCTACAGGGACGTCGTTGCAAATCATGGAGGTTCGACATTGGCCCGCAGGGGTGTGTACTAATAGTGAAGCATCCATGTTCTCACATTTAATGTCGTGCAAGCATGCAAAACCTTCTGACATGAATGAATGCGATGCACCTGTATCAAATAAAACGGATGCTGGTACTGAATTTACGAGGAGGGTACCCATCACAGTAGCAGGCTGGTCTTGAGCTTCGCTCAGATCAACGTGGTTGGCATGAACACGACCATAAGACTTGGCATTGTTGCTGCGGGGCTGGTTGCTTCCACGGCCAGTTGCTGGAAGGGCCAGTTGATTCGGGTTCTGGTTGCATTCCCTAGCACGATGCCCTGGTTGTCCACACCTGAAGCACAATCCATTATTGGGAGTGGGAACAGGATCTTGTGGTGGTGGAGCTGGGAGTCTTGGACGCCTAGTCGGAGGAGTAGGCAGACGAGGTGCAGCATAGGTCTGCCTTGGGGTAGGTGCACCCGGTTGGTACAAGCTATTGGGAATCCATATCTTGCGCTTCTGCGAGGACGGGCCCGAAGATGAGCCCGTGTCACGGTTGCGCCTGTGAGAGCTCTGGTATTCCTGCAGACCAGTTTCGACATTGATGGCTTTGTTCACCAGAGTGGCGAAATCAGCAAAATCATGCACTAGAAGTGCGAGTTTGATGTCAGCTTGAAGGCCATCCCGGAACTTCTCCTGTCTGCGTGCATCAGTTGCAATGTCCTCTTCAGCATAGCGGGACAAGTCAAGAAACTCCCGCTGATAAGCTTCCACAGTTTTGTTGCCTTGGGTGAGGTTGCGGAACTCACGCTTCTTCCGGTCCATGACTCCCTGAGGAATGAAGCGAGCACGGAAGGCAGCTTGGAAGTCTGGCCAGGTGATGATTGTTCCAACTGGCAGTGTACGCCTGTGGCTGTCCCACCATTGAGCTGCGGGTCCTTTCAGGAAGAAGGAAGCAAAGGTGACATAGCTGGCAGGGGCTACATCAGCAGACTCCATCTCATAGGTGATGTCACGGAGCCAGTCATCAGCATCCAGAGGCTGAGTTGAGCTGCGGTACACAGTTGGGTTCAGGCGCATGAAATCCTGCAGAGTCACTGGGGTTGGCTGCTGGTTCATATTGGGGCGAGGAAACTGAGCCATCATATTCTCCATGAACTGGCGATTCATCTCAAGCTGTTGGATCATACCAGCCATGTACTCAGGCGGTGGTGGGGCGTTGCCACCACGACCACGACCACCTGGTCTAACCATCCTGCTAATATTTAACAGGGGTAGTTCAGCATTGAGGAATTGTAAAAACAAGAATCATTCATGATGAACCATGCACAACGAAAGCAGCACGATAGATACCACATAGTAGTCGGCATATCTTACAAAAGAGATCATGCATAGAGTTCGTTACACAGTGTTCAGTATATAGACTAAGACATCATAGGCGGCACACAGGCTCGCGGCGAATGCATCTAACACTAATAAGCAAGTCTACGTCAGTCCCATGCGGTACTGCGGAGGTAGGTGTAGCCCGACAGCTGGTAGTGACGCGAAGGGAAGACCTCCACGCGAGTATCCTGGGGTCCACGGATACTCTGGTGCGGAACCCGTTGCGCAGGTGGCAGGAGAGGGCCCAATGCAGGAGAGTAGCCTCCCACATCTGGCCAGCCGACGCCCTGGGGCATCACGGTCCGGGCAGGGTAGATCGCAGAGCGCGATAAATCACCAGATCGGACAGAGGGGTGCAACAGTGTCAGAGCACGGTAGAGGTGCTGACGAGTGGTGTACAACTCGTGGCGAAGAGCTCGGTTAGCTCTATCCAGCCCATCAGCATGCAGAACCAGGTTCTGATGGTAGAAGGGCTCTCGGGTGACAGTGGAGTAGGCAGCAGTGTAGTATCCCTCCGCACCATCATCGGATGCGATAGCAATGTGCCTGAAGGGGGAGGTGTCCAACTCCTGATACTCGCCACGGAGACGTGTCAGAGAAGCATAAGCAGCATCGTGGACCGCCATATCGATAGTCACTCCAACACCATGAGCAGTGTGCAGCACGGTAGTGGAGTCATACTCTCGAGAGTAGAGGTGGACGATGGCACGGTACTGCTCCTGGTTGAAGTCCTGGTACTCCTCATAGACGGTGTACTCAGGGTGCCAGCGATAACCCAGATAGGTCATCATCTCAGCCAACACAGCAGGTGATCCTGAGGCACCAATGGCCGTCGTGTGGCGCACGACCTGCCTCGTGGGTTCCATCTGAAAACACAGATGTTTTCACTGGAGTCAAATGACAATGTGGATAATGTTCAAATACATTCCTAAAGAATAACTAGGGCTTATCCAACTTTGGGGTGAATGTCGTAACGGGATCCTAGTGTCAGAGTTAGTAAATTCGTTTAACCCGAGTAGAAGAGAGTTCAGAGTCCCAGAGTAAAGGTCGAGGAGTAAAAGATCCTAGTACCACCCGATGGCGACGTGGGCCCGTAAGGCACACAGCCAAGTTAGTAAAAGTTTTTACAATGTCTAGACTCGACTTCGGCCAAGGAGTGTGGAAGGGGAGTTCCTACAGGCAGTCGGCTCTGATACCAACTTGTGACGCCCCCGATTCAATCGTACACTAATCATACACGCAAACGTGTACGATCAAGATCAGGGACTCACGGGAAGATATCACAACACAACTCTACAAATAAAAATAAGTCATACAAGCATCATATTACAAGCCAGGGGCCTCGGGGGCTCGAATACAAGAGCTCGATCATAGACGAGTCAGCGGAAGCAACAATATCTGAGTACAGACATAAGTTAAACAAGGTTGCCTTAAGAAGGCTAGCACAAACTGGGATACGGATCGAAAGAGGCGCAGGCCTCCTGCCTGGGATCCTCCTAACTACTCCTGGTCGTCGTCAGCGGGCATCACGTAGTAGTAGGCACCTCCGGTGTAGGGGTCGTCGTCGACGGTGGCGTCTGGCTCCTGGGCTCCAACATCTGGTTGCGACAACCAGGTAGAAGGGATAGAGGGAAAAGAAGGAGAAAGCAACCGTGAGTACTCATCCAAAGTACTCGCAAGCAAGAAGCTACACTACATATGCATGGGTATCAAATGGAGTAAGGGTATCATATGTGGACTGGACTGCAGAATGCTGGAATAAGAGGGGGATAGCTAGTCCTATCGAAGACTACGCTTCTGGCAGCCTCCGTCTTGCAGCATGTAGAAGAGAGTAGACTGAAGTCCTCCAAGTAGCATCGCATAGCATAATCCTAACCGATGATCCTCCCCTCGTCGCCCTGTGAGAGAGCGACCACCGGTTGTATCTGGCACTTGGAAGGGTGTGTGTTTTATTAAGTATCCGGTTCTAGTTGTCATAAGGTCAAGGTACAACTCCAAATCGTCCTGTTACCGAAGATCACGGCTATTCGAATAGATTAACTTCCCTGCAGGGGTGCACCACATACCCCAACACGCTCGATCCCATTTGGCCGGACACACTTTCCTGGGTCATGCCCGGCCTCGGAAGATCAACACGTCGCAGCCCCACCTAGACCAACAGAGAGGTCAGCACGCCGGTCTAAACCTAAGCGCCCAGGGGTCTGGGCCCATCGCCCTTAGCACACCTGCACGTTGCGTGGGCGGCCGGAAGCAGACCTAGCCTAGTGGCGTTCCAGTCCAATCCAGCGCGCGCCGCTCCGTCGCTGACGTCAAGAAGGCTTCGGCTGATACCACGACGCCGGGATACCCATAACTACTCCCGCGTAGATGGTTAGTGCGTATAGACCAAATGGCCAGACTCAGATCAAATACCCAGATCTCGTTAAGCGTGTTAAGTATCCGCGAACGCCGACCAGGGCCAGGCCCACCTCTCTCCTAGGTGGTCGGAACCTGCCCTGTCGCTCCGCCTCAAAGATCCACACAGAGGGCCGTTGGGACAAAGGTCCTTTCAGCCCCCAATCCGTGAATCACTCGCGGGTGCTCCACAAGCCGACCCGTCTTTAGTCACCACATGTATCATGTATAAAGCATATAGTATATACCCGTGATCAACTCCCGAGTGATCACGGCCCGATAGTATAGCATGGCAGACGGACAAGGATGTAGGGCCACTGATGAAAATACTAGCATCCTATGCTAAGCATTAGGATTGCAGGTAAAGGTAACAACAGTAGTAGCAAGGACAGGCTATGCATCAGTATAGGATTAACGGGAAGCAGTAACATGCTACACTACTCTAATGCAAGCAGTATAGAGAAGAGTAGGCGATATCTGGTGATCAAAGGGGGGGGCTTGCCTGGTTGCTCTGGCAAGAGAGAGGGGTCGTCAACACCGTAGTCGTACGGGGTAGCAGCGGCGTCGGTCTCGGTGTCTAGAGAGAGAAGAGGGGGAAGAAACAATAAATATAATGCAAGCATATGCATAGTGAAGCATGACATGACAAGTAACGATGCTAGGCGTGCCCTAACGTGGTATGAGGTGGTACCGGTTAAGGGGGAAAACATCCGGGAAAGTATTCCCGGTGTTTCGTGATTTCGGGCAGAGGAGCCGGAGGGGGAAAGTTGCGGGTTCGATAGGTTAGGGGTGTGTGGCGGACGAACGGACTGCGAAACCGGATTCGTCTCGTCGTTCTGAGCAACTTTCATGTTGAAAATATTTTAATCCGAGTTACGGATTAAAAGATATGATTTTCTAAAGATTTTATTAATTTCTGGAATTTAATTAATTAATTATTTAATTCGAAAAATGAATTTATGACGTCAGCATGATGTCATGCTGACGTCAGCAGTCAACAGGGTTGACTTGGTCAACCTGACAGGTGGGTCCCGTTCGTCATACTCTGTTAGTTAATTAACAATAGTTAATTAGGTTAATTAGCCATTAGGTTAATTAATCAGGATTAATTAATTTAAGTATTTACTTAATTAATTAATTAATATTTTAATTATCATTTATTTTTATTTTTAACGTTCTGGGGGGGGCCTGCGGTCAGTGGCATGGCCGGTCCAGTCAGCAAGGCTGACCGGGTCAACAGGCCGGCCGGGCCCCTAGGGCCCACGGGTTAGTGACCCAGGGGTGGCCCCAGGTCGGCCACGTCGGCGGCCGGCGTTGGGGAGCTCCGGGGAGCGTTCCCGCGGCGGAGGGGCGCCGGACCTCGCCGGGATTCGCCGTCCGGCGGCAAAAATGGCCGCGGGCGGGTGCGTTCGAACGTGGAGGGGATGCCGCGTCCAACGGTGGCAGAGGCACGGCCGGACTTGGCCGGAAACGACGCCGGCGAGCGGCGGAGGCGGCGGTGGGATTCGGGACCGCGTCGGGATCGCGCTACGGGGCTAACGGGAAGGCCAGGGGGGCTGCGCGACGCGCTGAGCACCAGGGGCTCGGCCCCGTGACCATTTGGTCACCGGAAGGGCGCCGGCGACGAGATCCGCGACGGGGGCGCTCGGGTACGGAGGGGAACGAGGGGGAAGAGGAGGGGGGGCCTTGACCGAGCGGAGGAGGCGCGAGGGGAGGGGGGTACGTGGGGCGCGGTGAGCCGGCGCGAGCCGGAGCGCGACGAGCGCGGCGCCGGAGCGAGCTCCGGCCATGGCGACCGAGCGCGGGGGTCGACCCCTACGGCTACAGAGCGAAGCAGGGGAGGGAAGAGCTCACGGGGGGGACGCGTGGGGTCTCGGAAACGGGCTCGGGGCGGTCGGGGGCGTCCGGCGGGGAGGAGGTCGAGGCGGCGGCCGTCCGGCGATGCGGATCCGGCGAGGTGGGAGTCGGGGACGGTCCCGAGGCGACGGGGGGGGGGGTTCGGGCGTCGGGGAGGAGGGGAGGAGGACGAGCGCCGGTGGGGTGGGGCGCCGGCGTCGGGGGCGACGGGATGGGCGGATCCCGATCCAGATCGGCGGGGGAGGAGAGGGAGAGGGATCGGGGGGGGGGAGGTTTCCGCCGACCGGGGGGGGTTATGGGAGTGAGGGGGTGGGCCGGGCCAGGGGCTGGCCGGCTGGGCCAGGTGGGCTTGGCTCAGTTGGGCCACGGCCCAGGGAGGGGGGGGGGCTTTTCTCTTCTTCTCTTTTTTTTTGTTGCCTTGACCCTTTTCGTATTTTCTTTCTTTTATTTATTTTCTCTTGTGTCTCAATTCAGTTTAAAATATTTATGCATTTTATAAAACTGGGGCTCCTACACCACAATTATCTATGTAATATTTAGTACAAACCGAACATTTTTATTTCAATGTTTGAAAACTTTTATTATTTACCAAAGTTTGAATTTGAATCTTGGTCCGGTTTTGATCTAACGACCGATTAGCAACAGTAACATAGGTAACGTGGCTCCATTAGCGTGGGATTACTGTAGCTTAATTACCCGGGCGTTACACCCCTTTCCCCATCTTATCCGATGTCTTTGTTATTCTCCCCTATTTTCCTCTGCCCCCTTGATGCCCTCTCTCCTTTTGCACAACACTACCCCACAACCCCAAAACCCCCTCTCCTTTTTCCATAGTTGCACACCAAGTCCAAATCTAAACCCCCAAACTCTCAAAAGCAAACTTTGAAATACCCACTCTCATGGAAGCCGCCGGAGGAGAGCGGGAAACATGGGTCGGCAATGTACCTGGAGCCATGGAGTCGGTGGCGACGGTTACGATGGAGGACGGTGTCGGTGATGAAGGGAGAGGTGAGGAGGAGGGAGGGAGGATGCAGGTAGAGACGAAGAGGATGCAGGAGGAAAGAAAGGTAGCAAAAAAACCACCTGAAATCCTCTTGAAAACCACCTTGGAGGAGATTTTTTCCGGTTTTTAGAGACTTTGGTGGTGATTTAACCGACTTGGGAGTTTAGGGGCATTTGAAATATTCTTTTTATGTCTATTTTCTTCATGTACGTCTTACATTTTTCATATACATCAGTAACATACCAGGCAAAAAAATATACATCAGCATCAAATTTTTATATGGTTTATTATTTTAAAATAGATAATTACATTTTTTCAATATATGTTTTTAATGTCTACTCTTTCATACATGTTGTACATTTTTCGTATGTATGAAGAACCTTTTTATACATTATTAACATTTTTAAATATATTATTAACATATTTTTAATGGCAATTAAATTTTGTTAAAACACATGAACATTTTTTATTAATTGTTTTCTTAACACCATTAAGTTATGGTAAAAAAATTGTACACTGTTGTAATATTTTTACAAAATCACTTGTTTTTTAATCAAATTTAAGTTTTGGAATATATGTGTACAAAAACTGTTCGCATTTTTAAAATTTAATCCAGAACATTTAATAGAAAATCACAACAAAAAATAAAGAAAAGGTGCATGATATTAACATAACATCAGCCTGGCGAAAGGTTATTGGGACGGCCCAGTAACCGGCTCCAATTTCCCCACAAAAAAAAGTAACTGGCTCCAATTCATTGAACAAAGCTGCAAAATCACTAATTAAGCAATACTCCTTTCAAAGATTATTTCCCCTCTTCAAATTGTGACAAGTTTTGCGCTGTATGTGCGCCACTTGTTGCAATCTGAAAGTTTTTCCTTTTTTCATAAATTTGTTTATTCAAAATGTCTTATCTCTTAAACTGTGCGTTCAAATCTTAAACCGTTTTCAGCATTGGATTCCTCCCGTCGAGATCTTCAAAACTAGATACCATGTTGAGGTTTTGAGGAACTTTCCTTTTCATGAAAAAACCCGATAAAAAACCGAACCGAGGGTATTTTTTCCCCATTTCGGAAGTCGTTTTCGAGAGGCACGGTCATGCCTCTCGCGGAAGCAAAAGCGTGCCTTTTATGAAAAAAGAAGAAGAAAAAACGTGTTTTTTTCGTTTATGAGTGGCGCAGCGTGCCTATCACAGAAGGATAACCTTGCCTCTCACGGAAAAGAAAAAAATAATTTTTTTTTCTTTCCGAGAGGCATGACTGTGTCTCTCGCGAGAAAAAAAAGAGAAAATGTATTTTTTTTTCTATTTTCAATAGGCACGCCCGTGCCTCTCGCGAAAGCAAAATCGTGCCTTTCATTGTAGAAAAAAACACATTTTTTCGTTTCTGAGAAGCATGGCTGTACCTCTCGCGGAAGCAAAGCCATGACTCGCAAAAAAACGTATTTTTTAAGTAATTTTTTTAAAAAAATAATAATTTTGTCAAAAAGCTAAAAAAGACGATGAAAACCTGAAAAGTCGAAAACCCTCAAAAAAAGACCATCTGAAAAAGTCGAAATGCATGCGAAATTTTGTTTTAAAGAAAGCCCATAGAGCACGTCACGTGGCGGTGGCTCAGAGCGTGCCTCCATGTGATCGTTGGGGAAGGCTCCCGAAGGAGCGCTCCTCACAAAGCTGGGCCCCAGGCCAGAGGCATGGGATATTCAAAGGTTTTTACATGGGCCCAGGCTCAGCCGGGCTAGCCCAAGCCCAGGCCTGTTCTCGCGGACTCAAAAAAAAAAACAACCCGACTCAGCTCCGCAGCTCGTGCAGCTCGTTGCTAAAAAGAAAAAAAAAACCTCCGCAGCTCGTGCAGGCGGCCGTCGCCGTCCCCGCGCTCCCGGTCCCGGCCTTCCCCAGTTCCACGCCCCCCGCCGTCCTGCTCCTACTCGCGCGCGCCCCGAGCAGGCGCCCGCCGGCGCCGTCCCCCGCGCTCAGCTCCCGGCGTCCCCGCCGTCCTGCAACGCTACAAGAATGAAGAATCTTTATCATTTTGTTGAGACTGAAAGAAGAACCTATCATGGTATATACTTGTTCCGTATTTTCAACAGTGCCTTTCGCACTGTTTGTTGATTGTTCTTTTAATATGTACTACAACCTTGGTAATTCATTGCATCGGCATGGGGACCATAGGGCAGTAAGGCCCAATACACATATGCACATTTGCACTCTTTCTGAACAGGAAGCTAAATCAATCATTTTTGTTACTCCAAGGATTGTAGATATTCCGAACTTGAGCAGTGTTCTGAAAGATCAGTTAAGCTGACACAGTTATAAGTGCTAAAGTTTTACCATATTGCCGGGGAAAATAATTTGGCCCTGGTGCTCGATTTGTGCTTTCTACCATCGTGACTAATAATGTAGTCCAAGGATGACTGGATCACTTTACTGATTATGTTACCAGCCGAAAGTTCGACCATAAATTAGTGCCAAAATGTAGTGGTTCCGTAGTACTAGATCGATGGACCATTCAAGTCAGTATTCCACTGCTAATTCAGCAAGACATTGATAGCTGAAATGATTTGTGCTAGTATTTTAGCTACTAGCAAATTTTCCTTTGAGTTATTGGTCACATTTATCAGTATCTTATATTTGTACAAGATTTCAATGAGTGAATGTTGTCAGTTGTTAACTGGCTATTTGCTAACAAGAGTCACGCAATCTCTGGTTGCACTGAAGGGATCTCGAATGGAAGAACGGATTTTTGAAGAAACAGTGGGAATCTTTGGAAGTTGTTACATGCTCTAGAAGATCAAACAGTTATGCAGACTAAAATCTTCTTTTCTTTTCTTTTTTCTCTGTAAGGAAAAACTATACAAATAAGCCCACTATGTTTCATGCAAGAATTCATGTAGACAACATTCAATACAGTGCAGCTACTGTTCCATCTACAGAAAGATTTATGCAACACACAACCTGACATTTTCCTCTACTTTCAAATATCAAGCAATATACTAGACCAATTCTTCTTATTGCAATTGATACACTGTTGTTTATTGCCGGTCACCATGAGTAGGCTGGGTGATTGTCTTCGTCATCACATGCCAGTAGAGCTTTTACAATTTCATTCATTGTAGGTCTGCTGTTTCTTTCTTCGAGACAAGATAAAGCCAATTTCACCATTACCGCCACTTGCTCAGGATTGAAATGGCCATTCAGTCTAGCATCGGCTATAACCTTGACATCTCCACTCTCCAGCAATTCTTTAACTGCATGCACAAACTGTCTAAACTCCACCTCTTTCCCATCCACTGTAATCCCACTTGAGATCCTATTTCCAGTCACAATCTCGAGAAGTACAACGCCATAACTGTATACATCAACCTTTGCGTCGATCGGCAAATTCAGCGCCCACTCTGGCGCCATGTAGCCCATTGTTCCTCTCATGTGGGTGAGATTGAAACTGGAACTGTCTCTCTTTGAGAGTTTGGCTAGTCCGAAGTCTGCTATCTTTGCTTCGAAGTCTCGGGTCAGGAGTATGTTCTCTGGCTTTATATCACAATGGATTACCCATTCAAGGCACTCATGATGGAGGTACGCCAAGCCTCTTGCTGTTCCTAGTGCTATTTTGAATCGTTGGCTCCATGCAAGTAATCTCTCAGCACTTACATTACCAAATATAAACTTGTCAAGTGATTCACTCTCTACATACTCGTACACCAGCAGTTTGTGTTGACCCTCAGAGCAAAACCCCCACATCCTTGCTAAATTCATATGGTTGATCCTTCCGATTATATTCATTTCTGCCCAGAATTCCTCCTCACTATGTGAAACGCTAGTTAGTTTCTTCACTGCCACCACTCTCTTATCTTCAAGTACCCCTCTATAAACAATTCCCGAACCCCCTCTTCCAATCTCTTCCTTGAACTTTCCAGTTGCTTCCCGTAATTCCCTGTAGATGAACATCCTGAACTGGCTCATCACAGTCCTATAACCTTCTTCCATTGACTTAGGTATATTTTGCTTGCTGTAAAGAAACGGCCAGCTTGTACCGATAAAGAGCAAGACTAGGGCTCCCAGTATTGCTGCGAACACATAATAAATTGTATAACTCTTGTTGACATCATTCATTCCATACATACTTGCAGATCCTTGTACAACCACTCGAATATCCGGATTGCATGTGATACGAGACTGTCTGGAGATGCTCATATTCTTGGGCAGTTTGATATAGTTGTCGCCAGGAAAATTTGTGGAGCTGTAACCATTGAAGAGTACAGCTTTGGTGTAGCAAAGTCCAGATCCTGCCTTGTACGTGAGAGCTGAGCAGGAGCAAATGTCCAAGCATGTCTTTTTACATTCTTCAAGTGAGACGGACACATTATTGGTCAGATCAAAGCCATAAAAGTCGGTTTGAGGGAGCTTGATGAAGTCAAACTCTTCTGCTTTGCTGCAGCCTTTGCTGAATTGCGGCTTGCAACCTCTGTTCCAGTTTTCCGGATCGGTCATCTCATATCCTGGGGGACATGAACACCTGAAACTTGGCAAGAACTCACATATCCCATTTTGTCCACATAGCCCATGCACATCGCACAATTTTGCTATAGCCTGCCATGATACTATCCAACTCCCATTTGACACATTCAGACTGTACATTCTGAGGTTTCCATCAGACCCAATTGTAAGCCTTCGCTTGACTCCATTACCCCAATCAGAAGCCTTAACATTCAGCCCATCACTTGAGAGGAAAAATCCTTCAGTGTCGAGGACTGCAATCCTAGAGCTGTTGTAGCTAGTCCGCCCATTTTGAAACACTGTGTAGTCTGCACTTGGCCAATAGATACTTGATATTTCTGGACTATCATACATGAGGCGTAGCACATTGTCATTGTCAAAATAAAGGCTGTAATAACCGGAGACCAGCTTTGTACCTTTTTTGAGAGTCTGTAAAGGCAGCAATGTATCTGTCGGTGAAGAGAAGCTTTCCCACAAATTTGCACCAGTGTAGTCTTTGATTATGAGGTTGCCGGTGTCAAGAAGGGAAACCACCGTGCCCTCACCAGAGCTTGTCTTGCTCTCCCAAGTCACGGTGCCATTGACATCAGTGAGGACCAAGTTTCCATTATGGTTCAGAGACACCATGGAACCATGGCCATTCACCAAGGACCTGGGGTTTGCAGACCATACAACAGTCTTTTCCATGGTGGTGGTGAACCAGATAGAGAAGGAGAATGCATTCTCTCCAACTTCATAGAAGCCGCAAGAAAAATCATCATTTGGTGAGGTAAGGAAGGTCTGCCTATGCTCTTCTACAGATAAGGATGAGCCAGTGCTTAGCATCGACTGAGCATATGAGCATGGCAGAGCAGTGAGCAATGGAAGAATGGCAAGGAAGAGGAATGTGTCCATTTTTCTTGGTGTTCAGCGAGTTGTATGACCGAAGGTACTGCTTCCATTTATGCTTGCTATTTTCATCATGTATGTATGCATGTGGTCCTAATTAATTTCCCACTTGCTGCGAAGGCCCTTTCATAGAGTCCAATTTGAACTCATGCTTCAGTTTCTTGGTCTAACATGCGAATGGGTTATTTTTTATTTTATGATGATTCTTATCTCAGTCAGTCGTGGTGGCTTCTAGACAGAGAGGACTGCGATGGGATTTTTTTTCCTTATTTTGAAATTCTCCATTTTAGGAAGTTTTTAGTCCAAACTGACGAAAGCTGCACGGTGCAAAATAGTTTGTCCCATGGTTTTATTACTTACTTTTTGCTAATTATGATTATCCTTTTGTTTCATATATTGGCCTCCTTTTCTGAGCATTAGTTTATTATGGACCTTGATGATGTTGGTCCTGAGCTAGTTATGAGATGCTAATCATTGATTGAATTGGCGTCAGAAGTTCGTTAGTGACAAGCTGGCATCACCATAACCTTTCTTCTTCTGGGCAATGATGATAATCATTTAGCAAGCTTGAGCTACATTTTATTTGTGAGTGTGTTTATGGTATGCCGTCTTTGACATGCTATGGTAGTTATTGCCCACTTGAAGAGGTGGACAACTTGTTAGAAAAAAGAAGAGGAGGTGGAC
Organism: Triticum urartu; assembly: GCF_003073215.2. Lineage (NCBI taxonomy): Eukaryota > Viridiplantae > Streptophyta > Magnoliopsida > Poales > Poaceae > Triticum > Triticum urartu. Next base: position 463,081,540 of record NC_053024.1, read on the forward strand.
AAGCCACAAGTGGTTAGGCCTCCTGCCTAATGCCCTGATAGCCATGGTGTCACTGCCACCGATCCTTGGCATGGAGCCATGGACTTATGACCGGGTAGCTTGTCGTTATCATGGTATTGTCACTGTCCCCTGATATTGATCATTTATTATATGTCACGCGATGCCAAATTAAAGATCATGCTTGTGTTATTTTTATTCCGTTTCTTCTGGGAATCTTCTTATACTTGCGTGCAAGGCAAATAGGTGCATGTTCCTCACACTAGGTT